>NW_026126461.1:15965000-16070000 GCF_943737965.1 Phodopus roborovskii
TAGCAAAAATGTATTTGTATATACTAACATATATACTTATATAGGTAAGCAAGTATGTACATTGGGCTTATTATGAATATTTTGAAACTGTGCTGAAAGAGCTGAAGACATTCCAAAATGAATGAAGACATAAAACATATTAATGGGTAGGTTAATTACTCATTAACCTACCTATTACCAAGAAACCAAGTTTCCTAAGTTTTATAAATGGGTCCCCTGAAATTTCAACAAAATTGCACCAGACTTTTCATGAAGCTAGGTGGCTAAAATCTACCATATTTCTGGTATACAAAGTGATCTCAACATCATGGAAACACACGGACTAAAGATTTCTTACACATTTATACTGAAGAGGATCACAGGAAGCCATGCAAAAGCCCACGCATACTCTACTAGACCCTTGGGAAAAGGCGGGCAAAGGTTGTAAACGATTCACCAAGGGAAACTCCCATTTGCTTGCAAACATGAAGACATGAGGTGTTCAGAAGACACACTAACAAGAGATATACTTTTAGTCCATCAAAGAGATGTACAATAAAAGACAGATGAATGTTAACTTTAGTGACAGTGAATTCTGGGAAACGGTTAAATGGAACAATGAAGGACATGTGAATCAGTTTAATCTTTCATGAAAACAACCTACCAGTATATGTGAACCTGAATAATTTTATACTCCACTCTGTCTGCAGTAAATACCTTCAGAAAATAATGTCAGTTAGTCCAACTTATAATGGTGTTCATGACAAAGTAGGAAAACTAAGGCAAGAAACTGTGTTAAGATCCAAATGAATTATTATATTACAGGCTTACAGGAAACTGTGATGTTTAACTGTGCTTTTCTGCTATATACTAAAAATGTTCCAAACATGTTTTGCTTATAAAGGAAAAAAACTATAAAATTGGGCTTAGAAAGCATTAAAAACAAATTAAGTTATTTTGGATCCTTGCAACATTTTTTCATCATTAAAACGGGGGAAAGAAATAAAACCAGGCAGTCTCTTTAGGCAAATTAATCATGTTAATTGGATTTATAGTATATTCACTTCATGTTTCAAGAAGTAAGCTTAAAATATACTTAGTAATCAGCCAAGTAAAATATTTTGGCCATAAAATTGGCAGGGAACTCAAATGCATAATTACCTAAAGCACATAAATACAATACATATGAAACATATGCTATATATTTATAATTAATGCTGAATACATTATAATTTTCAGTATCTCATATATAATTTCCCTGAAGTAAATAGATAAAAGGTTTTCCATGTTTCCCTAAAGGGCAACAGTGGATGGTAAAGGAAAGGAAGAAATTTTTAAAATCCGTAAGATAGTGAATAGCATGAATACGTACTACATATCTCAATAATGGACACACAACTACTTTATTTCAAGACATGCGGCAGAAGGAATTGGAAGAATAAACATACACCCTTCCCCCCCTTTTTTTTTGTGAGTTACAGGTCAAAAACACCAGGAACTCTAATATAACCCTACTGTGGTCTGATGAATCATGTGTCTGACATTGAATTTATACAATTTAAAATGTGAAGTAAATTACTCCCAAACACTTAATCTGCACAGTCACATTATTCATCCTTGAAAACTAAGTTAGTGGAGTGTAGAAACAAAATTAATAGAACTATAACCACAACCACATTTCATACACAGCAGGGGTGTGACGTAATGACATGCTAACACTAGTACGACATCATCACAACTCAGCATTCTTAGTGTTCTGGAGGTAGGGGAGAGGTCAGACATGAGAGCAAGAGAAGGTTAAAATGAGAGTCGCTGGGAGCGAACCCAGCTCATTAAGAAAGTGAATAAAAAACAAAACAAACAAAAATCCAAAAACAAAAACAAAACAAAACAAAACAAAACAAAAAAAAAAAACTGGGCCTAGAGAATCAAAGATGTCCCCACAGGACATGGTATGGCAGTCCATGTAAACACATGTCACTACACGGGTTTCTGGCAGCCAATCAGTGCTACTACTGGTAAGCCTCTTCTTGTCTATGAGAATTTATCTATCACCGGGACTCTGTTGACAAGGACGCTGCCATGCCATCAAGAGCATCACTAGTGTTCAGGGTACTGGATTAACTGATTCATGGAAGCTGAGAGATTTGCTCAGTGATAGAGTTTTTAGTTGTCAGAAAGTAATTGGAACCTGTGTCTTCTGATTCTTAGTCCATTGTCTGTCTTTTATACATTATTCTTCTTTGAAAAGCCAAAACTTACGTGTCAACTGGCTATATTTTAAATCGCCATGTCAAAGCTTAAGCACTGTTTGAAGGTACCTTGAGATCAGAGATTCATTAAATAAAAGTTGTCACTGTCATATCATACAACTGGAAAAAAATATCTAACTTATAGAATCTCTCTGAGGTTGGGTGGCTATAAACCAGGGGAGCAGTATATACAATTTATGGCTCACAAAAGCCGTAACTTTGTTTGAGTTCATAACTGATCATTTTAGATAAGCCAAGCTGGCCAATAGCTTCATAATGACTTTCCCGAAATTCTTGGACAATGGAAAACCAGTCTAGAGAGAGTAGTTGGCATGGCCTGACATCATGAGCAAGATTAGTGGGAAGTGCTTGCTGCTCAGAGATAGTGGCTAAATGTACCATGAGTGACTAAATGCACCATGAGTGGCTTGGTCTATCTCCATCATCTCAGCAGTGCCAACTAAACCACAGACAGACCACAGACAGGGAAAACCCCTCTCCTGCCACAGACACAGGTCAAATCAACAAAACTCTGTGCCTGCAGGGCATTGGGTAAGGAAGGTTTGAACAGTGAGAAGAACAAAGCTTGAGAGCCCACTGGGACAGAGGTCTGGCTGGGGAAGTCCCTGTAATTCTATCATTATACAGTAGCATGGTGGAAGGGGCATTTTCCAATGTCTCTTTCTACAGTGCTCCTAATTAGTATGCACTGGACATATCAACGTTATCATCATGGTCTCAGGAGTCAGGAAAGACCTACGGGAGGTTTTCCATACATTGTGAAATGATTATGTGATGCAGCTTTCCTTTCAAACTGTATGTGATGACGGAGTTTCCTTTGAATGGTTACATGGGGAGCGGAACCCAAGCCACACCTAAATAATTCTGTATTGTTTCCACTGGGGACTGGGAAAAATCCAGGCTGGTTTTTAGCTACACATAACACAGCAAAGCACACTTTCATGTATGTCCAGACGGACGTGTCTGTCAACACCAAACAGTTCTCCAACAGACACCAACTGTGAGTTCGCCACTTGAAGCTAAGAGTTAGATCCTGTATGTCGACATTCTCCCAAGACTGCCCCATCTTCCTCCAACCTATCAACCGACTACAAGACATAGTTCCCATGACACGCCACCCACCGAGCCCCCAGGTTTGGTGCATTTGAAAGGATGACTCAAAGTAACAGTTTATCTGTTATGATAAAGGATATTAGGGAGGTGGCGTGGTAAGGTGTAATGAGGTGGGGTGATCCCTGTGGGTCCGCCATACTTCCAATATCTTCACGCCTTCGGCTGCCCAGAAACTCATCAAATCTTGCTGGTCATTTATTTTCGGCATGGTGTTCCCAGCTGCCCCTACTCCCCTCCTCTGGAGGTTGCTGGTTGGGGCTGAAAATTTCAACTCTAGTTCTTTAAAAATACTCAGTCATTTCAGAAACTGGTCTTGGGGGAGAGTTCAAATGCCGTTAAAATCTCTGCTTGCTAATTTTACTTTCTCATTGGAAAAAAAAAAAGACAATTGTGATATCCATTTCCCCATAAATAAGCAAACATTTTGGGGATGGGGCAGTTTGGCTCCTAGCACTTGGAGACTCTATTTGGCTTCCCTGGACGCCACTAGCAGAAGGATTATCAATCACTCCAAAGGAGAGCCAGGGTACCCTTGTATCAGCACCAGCCTCTCTGACCACTCCACAGACATTGAGGATTACAGTGGATTGTCCCAACTCCTGAAGGTGCAGTCCTGGTCGAGATTGTTTGAAAGAGTGTGTACTAGACTCTAGATGACCCCTCAAACATGGACACCTTGGCCAGAATGGGAGCTCCTCATCCTTATCTAGTGGCCTAGCAGAGGGGCCTCTGGGATCATCTCTAGGAAGCAAGGCTGTGACTGAGTCACACATAAATTTCCATGGCTGTGATTGGGCGCCAACAAAGTATGCTAGGATTGGTTCAAACGCCCCTGCTCCGTGTAGAGAAGCTGGCTGTTCGGCTTTATGTGGTGAACTGTCTGGAGACGCCCTCCTCTGTCGCAACAGTAGTCCTGATGGGGGTTAGTGTCTTCTCTCCTTGTGGCATTATGTGCTGAGATGGCTCCAAGAAGAAAGCAGCAGCAGAGACCGTAGAGTGGCAGGGATGACAGAGAGGTGGTAGCCACTGCTGATTGGGCAGAGGCTGTGGTAGCCACGGCTGATTGGACAGAGGCCGTGGTAGCCATGGCTGGGTGGTTGGCAGGCTGAACTGTGAATGTGGCCAGGCAGCCAGCTGCTTTACAGCTGCTGCAGCAGCATTTGAGCAATGTAGGAGCTGGCTGGCCAGGGTGAAGGACAGAGAGTTGGCAAGACAGGGCAGAGGGCTGAGACTGAAGGAGGATAAAAAGCTACAAAGAATCAGAGGAAATAAATGGCAGACCCTGGTTATGGGAAGAACCAAGCCTTTAGGGCCAAGGGTTTTAATAGTGGCTGCTGTTTTGGGCTAAAAAAATAAATCCCAACTCCTAGGGCCCTGGACACCCTATGTGGACAGGGACGGCCCTGGACGCCCTATGTGGACAGGGATGTCCGTGGATTTCTGAGCCTCCTGTTTTCATGTCTTGGTGTTGAGTTTCAGGCGTGTGTTACACCTGGCTTACATGGCGCTGGAGCTCAAATGAACTCGTTAGGCAGCCATTCCACCTACTGAGCTATATTCCCTGGACTCCAAGACTGTATTTTTCAATAGTTAAGAAAAATATTTTTTTTCAGGCAAAAGTAACATTGAAAGAGATCCCAAATTGGAGCCTGGAGGCCATTCACAGAGGGCTCACAAGCATCTGCTGTTGCTGAGCTCTGGGCCCTGCATTGCTGAGCACAGAAATCCAAAGTGGGCTTGGAGGACACAGACCGACTCTTTCTTTGTGGACATCTGTGGTCTGTTAGTCTTTCTGTATTTTCTATCCTTCATGTAGTCTCTGTCCTACCCAGTGAGCCATATAAAGGGCCGTCTGAGTCTGTATCCCTAAACTGCAAGACCCCAAATAAACTGTATCTAGCCCACAGTTTCTGAATTTGGACGGATGGACAGTTACACACACCTTCATCCCCACACATGAAGTACATGTATTTAAACACATAGAAGTCAACTAATCACAAGTACTTCATACTTGTCATATATCCATGTAGAGTAAACCAAGTAACACATAGTGTATCGCATTATCAACTCTTATACTGTTACTATTGTTAAAATACAGAGCTTGGGATTGTGGAGGAGCTGAGGCCTCTGATGGGGAGACCAGGAAGGCCTGGGATGGGGCTCACTGAGCTGGGTCCAAAGGGACCCGATGAGCACGGGGCTTAAAAGTCACTCTCTGCAGAGAGCACACGGGGCACAGCCCAGAGCCACGGGTGGGCTGAAGCAAGAGGAAGAGCACAGGTGAGCAAAGAAAACTGGCGGGAAAAAAAATAACGAAGACTGAGCAAAGACTGTATGTATATAGTTATAGTTTATGTAACAACTAAAGAAATAGACAACATGAGTCTGAGAGACAGCAAGGCAGGGCACATGGGTAGGTTTGGGGGGGGAGTTTTGAAAATGAGGAGAGAACGTGCTGTAATTATAGCTACTTTCAAATATTAAAATATAATACTTACATATGAAAGCATACATTGTATAAAATTTAAAATAGAAAATGAATAAGTTAAAGGAAGAAATCTTGTGGGAAAGCAGCTGTGGCCGAAACAAAAGCCTAGAGCAAGAGCCACATGCACATCTGGAGGGCCAAGGATGCCACCGCTGCCCGGTGTTTTAAAGAGCCCGTAGGTTTCCGAACATTGGTCAAGTGCAAGGCCATAAATGTCTCACAGTGAAAAACGGCCCTTAGGGCAAGAGACAGATCTACCGAGGAGAGAACGAACGTGGAGTACTAAGGGGTGGGAGGACCCTACGGCCCACTTAGGGATGAGGGGAAGGCTGTGGGATGAGGGGTAGGCTGTGGGATGAGGGGGAGGCTGTGGGATGAGGGGTAGGCTGTGGGATGAGGGGTAGGCTGTGGGATGAGGGGTAGGCTGTGGGATGAGGGGTAGGCTGTGGGATGAGGGGAAGGCTGTGGGATGAGGGGAAGGCTGTGGGGTGAGGGGAAGGCTGTGGGATGAGGGGAAGGCTGTGGGATGAGGGGTAGGCTGTGGGATGAGGGGAAGGCTGTGGGATGAGGGGTAGGCTGTGGGATGAGGGGTAGGCTGTGGGATGAGGGGTAGGCTGTGGGATGAGGGGAAGGCTGTGGGGTGAGGGGAAGGCTGTGGGGTGAGGGGAAGGCTGTGGGATGAGGGGAAGGCTGTGGGATGAGGGGTAGGCTGTGGGATGAGGGGAAGGCTGTGGGATGAGGGGAAGGCTGTGGGGTGAGGGGAAGGCTGTGGGATGAGGGGAAGGCTGTGGGATGAGGGGTAGGCTGTGGGATGAGGGGAAGGCTGTGGGATGAGGGGTAGGCTGTGGGATGAGGGGTAGGCTGTGGGATGAGGGGAAGGCTGTGGGATGAGGGGAAGGCTGTGGGATGAGGGGAAGGCTGTGGGGTGAGGGGAAGGCTGTGGGATGAGGGGTAGGCTGTGGGATGAGGGGAAGGCTGTGGGATGAGGGGGAGGAGGCAGACTGAAGAGTGGTAAGGAGACAGAGCTGGTGCAGAGGTGGAGTGGGGCCAGGCAGCCGCGACCTTGTGAGTGGGTAGTGACACCATCAAGGTAAGCAAAGTCGTGAAGGAGGGCATGGGGTCTAACAGACACTGGGACACAGGCACACTGACAGTCCCTTCGGGGCCATGACCCTCGAGAAGATACTCGTGGCTAACGGCATCTGACACTAAAAGCAGGCGAACAATTGTTTCTCTCAGGTAAGATAAGCAAAACCCTAAGAACCATCTTCCAAATGGAAGCCACACAGTTGCCTAGAAGAAACTAGGAAATGTTAGCTGCCCTGAACTGTCGTCAGACCAAGGCAACAACAATGTCTAACCTAATCCCCTCAGGTTGGAGCTCCTGGTCAGGAGAGGCTAGCTAGGGCCACAGGAAGTGCAGTTAAAGCCCGCAGAAACCAGGGACTCTGAGAGCAGGACGAACAGCAGGCAGTAAATAAAACACACACTTGCACACAGCACCTCCATTAAAAACAGTCAAGGTCACGCAAAGAAACCGGTTCTCTCCATTGCCTACTGTAAGAGCACTTGCTGAGCAAGCATGAAGACCCGAGTTCAAGTCCCGAGGACCCACATGAGGAGAGGAAGATCACTAAGGGGGGGCTGGCTGCCAGCCTCGTACCAGGTTTCCTGTGAGAGAGTGATAGAGCAGGGTTCCAGCTGTCCTCCTGTGGCCTCCTGTTACACATATACATACACATACATGCACACATGTGGGAGAGTACACACACTGACATGTGCATGTAAACACACACATAGATACATATACACACATACATACATAATCACACACACGGGAGAGCACACACATAGACACATGCATGTAAGGACACACATACACACAACATACATACATACATATACACACGTGGGAGAGGACACACACATACACACATGGGCACAAACACACACACATACACACAGCACAAACACACACACATACACACAACACAAACACATAACAAGGAAAAAAGTAGATTTTTTTTTTTAAGAGCAGGAAGCATTTATTTGGGCTTACATTCCAGCAAGACACAGAGTCCGCTACCGTCACAGCAGGGGGCGTGCCTGCCTGCAGACAGGCATAGCATAGCGAATGGAACAGCCCAGAGCTGGCAAACCAAACGCACAGGACAGATTTTGCTTTTTATCCAATAAGAAAGTATCTGCAAACACACACACAACTAACTTGCCCAAAGAGCTGGAGGCAATCTCAAAATCTCAGAGAGAATTTTTATCATTTCCTTATGGACCTGGCTCACCACCAACACAGTCATTAAAGGAAAGAACATGTCAAAAATCACTTGGCTGCTTCTGCCACTGCAGGCGCAGCTGTTACCGTTCCTAAAGTACCTACTGGGCCGGCCCACCTCAGCCGAATGGCTGCCTGTGAGGAACAGATGAGACAAGCTGCTGAGTTATACTGGGAAAGGAAGCGATTGTATGGGGGGATATACATCTGTCTAGCCACTGTGGAAATCTGTACGGAGGTATCTCACAAAACAAAACAAAACAAAAAAACTGAAAATAGAGATCACTGTATAATCCAGCCACATCATCTTACTCTAGAGAATATGCCGGAGGGACTCAAAGCCAGCATACTGCGGAGACCCTGCACCACCTTGGTTATGGCTGTACTGTCCACAACAGCTGAGTTGAGGAGTCAGCCTAGGTGCTCACCGGCAAATGAGCAGATGAAATTAAGTCTGTGTACACAAGGAGTTTTATTGAAGCCATGGAGAAGAGTGAACGAATGCCACTTGTAGGAAAACACCAGGATAGGATTGGAGGTCATCACGGTAAGTGAAACAAGCCAGACTCTGAAACACGGGTATCTCATGATGCCTCTCTGTAACTGGATCCTATATACACATATGCACACGTGTGTATAATATATATTTCTACTTTCATATACACATGTATATGTACACATATATGAACGTGAAACATGGCCATCTATAGAAATGAAAGGAACTAGTGAGGTAGAAGAGAGAGAGAGAAGGGTGCAAGGGGTAAACACGGTCAAGGCACACACGTATTTGAATGAATATATCTTGCACCACCCTGTAAGTGAAAACGTGCCAACAAAAACGTTTGAAAGACACGACAGAGGTGGGCTAAACCCTCACTATAATACAATTCCTGAATAAGGGGCACAATGTATGTTCCTCCTGGATCCTGTTATTAAGGCATTTTTTCCTTAAGCTCACTAACACCTTAAAGTATGTTTACTGTATGCTAAAGTTTTAATTTTTATGATATATGACTAAATTGTCACACAACATCATAAGGCCGTTGTTACAGTAACTTCATTTTATGGGTAAAGAGACTACTGAGGGCTGTAGAGGCTAGACAACTTGCTCAAGATTCTTAGGAAACACACATAGCTCAAGGCATGAGTGAGAGGGATAAATCCTGTTACAGCTCCAAATCTAGCCATCTCAGTCAGGCTCCCTATTGCTATGACAACAGCATGACCTAGAGCAGCTTGGGGAGGAAAGGATTTATTTGACTTACCCCTCAACATCACTGTTCCTCGCAGAAGGAAGTCAGACCAAGAACTCAAACAGGGCAGGATCCTGGAGGCAGGAGCTGATGCAGAGGCCATGGAGGGGAGCTGCTCATTGGCCTGCTCCTCATAGCTTGCTCAGCCTGCTTTCTTACAGAACCCAGGACCAGCAGACCAGGGATGGCCCCACCCACAATGTTTAAGAAACTCTCTTACAGGCTTGCCCACAGCCTAATCTATGGAGGCATTTAGGGAAAACAGAACAAGAATATTTATAGAGTAGGTTTTCTCGTGAAGAGTATCAACTTCCTGAAGCTTGGTTTTACTCACATACAGACTTGGTCACAAAACTCAAGTCACTGGGTGATGGAAACAAAGCAAGGGATGGCCAGGACTTCAGTCTCATGAGAGCTGCTACTTAGAAAGCATCTCACCTGTAAAATTGCATAGGCTCATCTGCCTTTGCTCCAGACCAATTCTGGCATGCTCTATAATGACAGATGCAGGCAAGGGGTGAGGTGCTGGGTGCTGGGGTCATTCCTAATGGAATTTTCCATTTTTTATTTGCTTGGTAGCTGGCAGCTCCTTTCCCTTTACTCCCCCTCCCTCTGGGTGTGTGTGGTATTTTCACATTTTCTTTTCTCCTTTATTTTTTAAAATTATTATTTATTTTGAGATTCAGAGTATTTGATCACTGGATGGGCTGAAAGAAAGAGGAAGTTTTGTTTTTCTGAAATGAAACAATAAACAGCATTTTAAGCTATAACAAATCTCAATGAGTTGTCAATCACAGAATGTTTAAAATGAGCTTAAGACACTCAAGTTTGTACCTGAGATCAAATGTCTTTAGAAGATTTGAGTGGGAAATAATTTTATCTACATTCAGATATCCATTGCCCATAGCTTGTTATAGAAGTCACAAGGTATTTCTAAATAGTCCATGAAAAATTGGACTCAACTGTTTTATGAATTGTTATTTGAGCCTATAACTAATCTCTTTGACATTAACATCTATAATAAACATTTGAGCAATATCTGCATGTGGAGAATTGGCTAGAACTAAGACATCATCTCTATTCACTAGGCTTATATTTTCTCAATAACCTAATTTTGTCTTTCATAAGATATTGATGCTTTTGGAAGTCTTACTCTTAATCCTATTAATTCCTAAGCTACCCTTTAGAAGTGTGTGAGGGACTATGCAAAGGCTGTCAAAGTAACTGAATTATGCATTGAACTGCGAAGGGTAAATCTAAGGATTCTGGGGCTGCTGAAATGCAGAGCTTCATCTGAAAATGTTCTGGAATGAAATAAAACTCCAGGGACACAGCTGAGATTGGTTGCTGTGGCTTTGCAGTCTTCTGATCTCAGATCACCGGCGCCACACCAGGTGTCGACCGCTAGGCGAGGCACAACATGTATGTGTGCTTTGGGCGATGTGCCTATGCTTCAGAGCAGCTGTGGTTCAGCTGCTGTTGGTACTATGCGGAGTGGACAGAGAGCTTGGCCTAAGGCAAAGCAGCCCTGAGGCCCAAGGGAAGAACCATGTGTGGCCCCAGAGTGAGATACAGAACATTGTTCGATACACACGGGCTCTAGAAGGTAACTGATGTTTGTAAAACTCTTATACTTGTTCCACGGTTGTGGGAGCAATCAACTACTGTCTCTCTGGAGTCAAGGCCCACTCCAAGAAATGAAACCAACATGAAACCCACATCTGGCCCTGGTAGAGTAAGAGCCTGAGACAGTGTAGACCAGGGGCCTAGAGGTAATGTGCTGCTTCAGGGACATAACAACAAAATGACCCCTAATCACATTCTGCTATACTCACACGTAAGTGCCTTGCTCTGCCATCAGAGAAGTGTCTTCCTTCATTAATAGGGAACGAACACAGAGACCCACTATGGACAATACACGGAGAGTGAGGGACATTGGAGCGTTCAGTCCTAACTGGGACGTCTTCATCAGGGAGCTGAGAGGTGAGAGACTACGTCCAGAGGGGATGAACGTCAGCAGGGAAACCATGTCTTCCAAGACAGGGACAAATCCACAGGAACTGCGTGCGGCAGCATGCACAGGGCTTGCACAGGTTCAAGCCGGGTGGGTCCCAGGGCTATGAGGGGGGTGTGGACATGGCCTCCCACTCCTAACCAAGAGGTTATCTATAGTTAATACCACTTACAAAGGAAAAATTAGTTTTCTTTAATGGAGTCCCCCTGGGTACAGTAATCACATGTAAGGGTAGCCCCTTGCCCAATAATAGTTGGTCAACATAAACAAAATCAATGGTATTTCTGTCTCACGTTGTTTTGTTTGGATGATTTTTATCTTATTGCTCTTTAGCTTATATATTTTGTTTTCCATTTTCGTGTGTGTGTGTGTGTGTGTGCATTTTTTGCTTTTTGTTTATTTCTTTTTTTTTTTTAAAGAAAAGGAGAAAGGGAGCAGAGTTGGGTGGGTGAGGGGTTACAGAGGATCTGAGAGGAGCTGGGGGAAGGAAAAAGCATGGTCAGAATATATTGTGTGAAAATTAAGAGAGAGAGAGAGAGAGAAGCACAAAATCATTAATCATGCACGTTATCACCTCCAGAATTTGGCACCAAGTTTTGTGAAGTCTGCCTATCTCCTTATGCCGCTATCATTTTCCACCCAGGGTGTGGTGAGCATCACTCGAATCAGCACATGCTTCACAGTGCTGATGGTGGAGCCTGGGACTTGGATGGCGGACAGTCTAAGAAGCTACAGCGTGTTGTGTCCCACAAAGTGCTGACTGGTGTCCAGCCAGATCCAGAGAGTGGGTAAAGTAGAGGCCTACCTCTCTTAAGGCTGACAATACACTGAGACAGACTAGAGGAACCGCCTGTCTGGGCTATGCACTATTAAAATTGCTATACAACAAGTAGGGACACAATTAATAAAGAAACAATACCCTGGTTCCAGATTAGATGGTTCTAAAATGTTAGCTGATTCCACAGACAAGGGATTGATTAAAAACATACCCAAGGCTTAGAAATCTACTCCTACGTAGTTCTAGCTCTACTGAAAGAAATCATGCTCTTCAACAACGACCCCATTCTTATTTAATTACATTAAAAAAGCAATCCAATATTCCTATTTCTCCTACCACACCTGCACAGCACACCTGTATACACGCTCAATGGACAGAGTGTTACTTTCAGTCAAATTTCTTCAAGTCAGAAAGTTCCTTCTAGTTGGAGAATGCGTTTCTAGCAGAATTTGCTGATGACTAAAGCTGGGGAAGGGGAACAACCTGAATTTTATATATGGTAGGAGGATATGATTGTCCCAGAAAATCCCCTGGCAGGTGTCCCCTGGGGCACCATGACAGCAGTGTGCACTCTAGGATGGTGAGACTATGGGAGCTGTTACAGCCATGACAACAGCCAGTACTGTTACTTCTATCTGCCTTCACTGCTGGGTCTACAGTGGCTCTAAGTGAGATCTCGCTTCCGGAGACAGCCACAGCACTAGGATTTAACACTGGACTTAGTTTCAGGGAACTGATTGAGCAGGAGGAAGGGAAAGCTAGCCTATGGCCAACGCACGCTTCTTCACGAAGTAAAACACGAAATGATTCTCCTTTCCCGCTGAACGCATGTGAACTTGGTAGTAAGTCTCAGAGCAGCGGGGGAAACACCAGCTGATGCCCCCCATCTGGGACTTGTCTGGCATCTCTGGGGTCCGTGCAGCTTGTTTACTATGCTACCGGTCAGCACCTAGCCCAGGCTCACCTCATACTCCTCCTTGAAGCCGTAGCCCTCAGCACACTTCATCTGGGTGATGTGTTGGAGGAGGTCTGCCACGCGGATGGCCGGGTGAAGCTGCCCAGTCTGGTAAGGCACGTCAGTAGCCTCGCGCTTCTTGTAAGTGTGGGACTGCACCAGGCTGCTGCTGTCACTGGCCATCGTGTGTGTCTCATCTGGAAAGGAAGATGAAGGAGAAAAGGTGGGAAACCAGCAGGCTGAGTCGGGACCACGGGATGCTAACCAGTTGGCTGCTGACATCCCTCCACCCTCGGGCGGCTCAGCCAGAAATCAAATGTTACAGGTTTAATCGGGATCGGCAATACTGCTACAAATGAGGTGGGAATCTTTGCTCTTACAAAGCAGTCCAAACGAGATGTTGCTTCTGCAAAGTTCATTGGCAGGAGCCTTTTGTTAGCGTTTCAGTGGCAAAGTTGGTAAAAGTTTCAGTCCGAAACTTCATCAAGACCTGGTGCGAAACCAGGCTTGTACAAGTCCGAATGCCAGCTAATTAATTTGTGTGATGAAGTAAACAAACTCTACAAATGTTCTGTGAGCAAAAGAAAGGTGCACAGAATGGTCTGGCCATGTAAAGCTAGCAATGCGGATGGACGTCAAAGGCGAGAGGAAAATATAAGAGTGTGCCTGGTTTGGGAATAATGTTTTGATGAGTCACTCTGCATGCTCGGGGATCAGAAAGCTTAATGAAACACCGTGGGCCAACGCATCACACACAGAATGTTCTACAACAGCAAGCATGCAGGCCAGCACAGGGCAGCACGCTGGCGGCTCTGTCAGGTCTATGGGTGAGACGCCCCTACCCCCCACTCCCTCCACAGCTTCTCCAAGGGGCGAGTTGGGGGAACTTACCATTGATTGGCACTTTAAAGCGGATACATATCAGGAGGGAAAGAGGAGGAGAAAGAGGAAACAGGACATAAGCAAAGGCACTGTGCGGATAAGTGCAGGTACTTCTACTGTGCCCTTACGGTCCCCCAGTTAAATTTGCCATTGAGAGGCGGTCAGAGGGCGGAGCCTCAACCCTTCCATCGCGCTAGGATGGAGCCGGTTCACTTGAAATTAGTGTGTCGTTGTTTTCTATCCCCCACGAACCAAGGAATAATTAAATGAAGGCCACTTGTGTTCACCTCGTTTGCCATTTAAATTTCTTGAGCAAAAGCCAATCAAATTGTGCTAGAAAACCAATGTCAAAACGTGGGCAAACAAAGCCTAGAGAGGCTCTGTTTTAGTGGGTGACGACTAGTAAACTAGATTAATAGATCGCACACGTGTTATCTGTTAAGAATGTTTGAGGCACACATACATGTTCAATTAAGGCTACTCGGTTAAGAGTTTCATCTTCTGTGGGTTAACTCTCTAAAATGCTGAAACCCTTCAGTCATTTCATGAAATGGGAAGGCTTCCCTGGAATCACAATGCTAAAAATCACTTAAAAGGAGATATCTAATAGCTTCAATGTATACGTAATAGAAATGTGAGAAAGGATGGGGGTGCTGGGGAACTCCAGATTATGGATTAAAAACAGGGATCTCAGCTACTGTTGCTGTTCCGCCTGAAGGTTTTAGTCCTAAGGAACTACGCGAGCTGGGCCTGTCCTGCAACCTTGCTCTGTCCGCATTGCAAAGCCCCTGGGGATGCATGGTATGGAGGGTGACACAGTGTGGAGCTATGTCGCTGTGGCTGAAATGGCACCCCAGTCACTACAAGGCGGCTAAAAAGACACAAATAAAAACAAAATAAAGAAAGGGTGGTAAAAGCTGATTTTATGATTTGGTTTTGTTTTTCATTTGGATTTGCTTTGAAATTTAGCAATGTCTACGTTCCCGTTTTAGTAGTCACCAATGCACCCCACGCCCACCCCCGGAAATTTGCATCTCAGATCTGCTTGTTGGCAACTGCCAAGAGTTATCAGCTGGGAGGCTGGGTCCCTGCTGAGGTACTAAATCCACTGGGCTCTTGGTTCTCTAGCAGAAAGCTTTGTTCTGCATAAATACTAAAAGAAATGGAACATTAATTAGTTTCCCCTCTGTGTTTTTCTTGCTCTCGTCAGTTTGCACTTTCTGCAGTGAATATAATTAGCCCACCTTTCCTTGTGGCCCAATGCGACACCACCCGCAGGACCCAGGCGGATTTGCCCGCATCCTAGTGATGCTTTGGTCTCAGGCCTGGGTGTTGTTAAAGTCTTAAGGCCACACAGCCACAGCTACTGCCAATGTGGCATATGTTTCTCCATTGCATGATGACACCTTGGCCTCATCTCTAGAATGGAACACCTTTTCAGTCACTTTATCCTCCCGGGGAGCGCTACTGCCCAGCACAGGCGTGTTCAGGGGGCCCTGGAAGCTCCCTGTGCCAGATCTGTTAGGAAACTGGATCGCCTCTCCTGCCAGACATTCCTGACCCCCCTAAAATGAGCAGTCAATTGCTTTCCTATGACTGCTGGAAACGATTTATTAGTGGTAAACAATATCCTATGTCATCCATTTCCTACCAACAATTTTCTAAAATTAAAAATAAAGTCTTTTAGATGAACAAATCAGAAAGGAAGGTTTCTTAATATCAGTTCTGGTGATTTTCTGAGAATTAGAAATTAATTCTATATTCATTAATGAGTTAGCTGAAAAACACTGACTTGGAATGGATGCTGTATTATTGAGATGGAGGAGGATCAATCATTTATTACCTTTTAGCTGTCTGTCTATCTGTACCCATTCATCCACCCGTTCATCTTTGTAAGCAAATGAGGTAACGGTATACTTAAATTCTCCATGTAAACTGGATCTTTGTGAGTGAAAAGGAAACACTAAGGCACCATGTAACCCGAATAATGTAAAACCCAGTGACTGGTTCAAGCTGAAGATCAGAGAACGAATCTCTAACCATACTGGTGAGAGAGAGAGCAGTCTAGGATTTCTGAGCCCTGGTGGAGAGCAGTGCAGTTTGGAGATGCAATCAGCTGGGTTTTCTATTAGTCGTGTTACAGTACTAGAGATTTATTCTTGCGAACTATGTTTCCTAACAGAATAGTCCTTCTGGTCTGGCTGCAAACTGTAACTACTCCCATCCCTTCAAAGAGTAGACAACTAGCTTATCTTCCGGTTGCTTCAAGGGGTAACCTTGGATTCCAGTGAGGGACTCCAGTGAGGAATACACAGATGCACAGTACACCAGACCGTGGGACTCTGCCATGGCTTCCGAGTAACAGCCTCTTATCCCTCTGGTTTCTGCTACTCAGACTATACCAGAAAATGGTAATCTGTGCATTTGGCAGACTTACTTTTTCACACTATTTTGAAACTTGAATTGACTGTTCTAGTTATGTTTTCCCAGAAAAGAAGCCTAAGCAACTTCAAAGGATGTCATTAATGTTCCTAATAATAAGGCAGTGGCTTTGGAGAAATGATATTTGTTTAATAGGCTTATCTTCGCCCTGCTGTGAAATCTGAATGCCTTTTTTTCCCCTTTGACAATGCATGTCTCAGCCCTCCCGACCCATGGTTCCTTTAGGACTGGAACATCCACAGAAGAACCTGGGGTGTGAACGCCATGCCACAGTGTACAAAGACGTCACAACCTTCGCCTACCCAATGACGACTTCACAAACGTGTCTGCAGGGAGATCAGAATGCCTGTGTCCCTCGCCTGTGAGAAGGATCTTAACCACGGTGTCCCCCCCCCCCGCCCTTTATAGTTGCTACAAACTGTATTTAGTGGGGGCTGTACTGGGCCTCAGAAAAATACTTCAAATACTCCAATTCCATACTTAATTCATTTTTGTTCCTTAGGCAACCAACTTGCTTAAGCCTAAAGGACTATGGGATACAAACAAAAATTAATTACCCTCTCCTTGGAAATCTGACAACTCTGAGGACTAAGGAGCCCAGTGGGGAGTCCTGGTTGGGATATTGAGGCCTCCTGAAGAGAGGCAGGGAGAGGAAGTTGAAGGTAAGGATAAAGTTCTGGCTACGGGATGGGTTCTCTACCCGGGAGCTGCTTTTGGTGAGCTCTTTGGTAGAAAGAGAACACAGCCAGGACACACCCAGGTCACTTGTGCAGCTTAAATGCCACAGCAGCTCACGTTTTTCACTTCTCATGGGCAGGCAATGTCATTTCTCCTCGCCCTTCTTAAACTGTACAAGCGGGCACCCTCCCCTCCCCCCCCCCAAGACCCCCCGGGGATATTTCATACTTTAAATGCATTCTGCCCCATTGGGCTAACATTTTAGTTCATTTCTTACGACATCTGACACATAATAAACCACGCGATGATAAAGCGCCCTCCTGTCATTCCGCTGTTCGGGAGGACATCAGTTCCGTTAAGATTCCACTGTGTGACAGACACGCGGCTGGGGGGGGGCTGCCCTGGGCGATGGGTAGGAGGTCTAGACCCCACTGTGAACACTACACTGCATGATACGGGGGCCGTCATTAGGAAAAACGCTATTTTTGAAACTGGCAATTTTAGTGCTCAGAGAGATAAGTGAAGATAATGAGAAGCTATTTTCACTTTTGCGGCTGTCACACTGGACGGCATTCGGCTCTTGGAAGTACACAGCTGAGCCATGACGTGTCATTTGTCTTCTCCCGGGATCGGAGCTAACATTTCGTTCTGCACACAGGCATGGAGAGTCCTGGAGCTGGGACTGCTCACGGAAACCTTTCGCTGTGAACACACCCCCACATGCAGCAGACACTTCCTTCCAGTGGAGGCGTCATCGCAACGCCCCGCACCCTGCCCCGTGTCCCTAGCCCCATGCCTCCCCTATGCCCCACTTCTAATCATGGAATCATGCACAGTTCAAACTCCAGTCTCCCGGAGAGTGATGCTGACTCTCTCAGTCACTCCTGAAACAAACTTTTGGGTAAGGG
The DNA here is from genome assembly GCF_943737965.1 of Phodopus roborovskii. Lineage (NCBI taxonomy): Eukaryota > Metazoa > Chordata > Mammalia > Rodentia > Cricetidae > Phodopus > Phodopus roborovskii. Next base: position 15,983,054 of record NW_026126461.1, read on the forward strand.
GATTATTCTCACCTAAAATTGCAGTTGGCACAAATGGGTCTGTCATACATCGTAAGCAGGGCAACGCAGAGAAAGTGAAAAAAGAAAGAACAGTAAATGGTTGGTGAACAGTCCCCAGTTTCCCCCAGGAAAGCCACGGGAAGCCTTGGCTTAGCAAAAAGGTTCAAGAGCTGCCAAGGGCGGCGAGGATGCCAGATGGCGGAGAAATGTTACCTGGGTAATAGGAATTCGGCACCGATGTGCTCAGCGTGTTTGTTTTCATCGTAAAGGATGACGGTGAAGACACAGCTGTGGATAAAGAAAGGCTGGTCAGAGGCCACTGGTAGGAGGAGTTTGGAATGCAAGACACTCTGGAATCGCGGGAACCACTCCATGTGAAGGCGGCCCGCTCCCACGGAGAGGTGTCTGGGATTAAGTGCATATGGTAAACACCACTGACCTCAGTGGTCTCTCATCCTTCCTAGGGCACAAACCCTTTGATCAGATCAAGATCATCCTGTAATGGAAAGTGTCTACGAGCAGTCACCATATGGGATAGGGAAATCCAAGAGGTTCCTCTGACTTCTGGCCTTGGCCTTTTGATTACGTGTCCGCTCTGAGCAGAAGCTTACAACTAAAACGGTGGGAACAAGTCAAAACACGACCCCAGAAAAACAGTGGGGTAGCACTGGTGGGGACATCACCCCCCTCGCCTGGCTTACAAAAATAAAGTTGATTTGTACTATATTGGAAGTCTTTAAATAGTACAAAAAATATGTGTCTAGTTCTTTGTATTATTTCTGTGAAGGACACTGAACCACCACACCACCCCTTTGTCTCCATTGCTAAGAGGGAAAGTCAAACCCTCTAATTTGCCATTTTGAGGGCGCATGCACGCTAACTCTGCTGTGCATCTTAGTTGATCCTTAGTGTAAAAAATGCTCACTTCATCAAAGCACAATGACCCAACATAATGGTCCATGCCTACACTTCTCCACACTGAGGTGATTTATTGGATGCTGAGTTCCCAGGGAGACACATACACAATCGCATCATCCTGACAATGGGTAGTGCTGTGGATTCCTCAGGCCCTAATCATTTTGATGATGTGTTAATGTATTTTAGTTGTCAGAAGCAACTCCTGCTGCAAAGGCAAGTGGGAAGTGCCCTTACTCATCTCTTCAAATGGCAAATAAGTGAACAACAGAGGGAGGGGTCTGACTGTCTCTCTAGAGAAGGGTCACACTTATGTGTGATTTTAGTGAGTTGCCAGGAAAACAGCAACCCATGGAGACAAGAAGAAACCACTGAGCCCATAAACTGCCCAAGGCCACTTTCTCACCTGCAGCCATTTTTATGTGCTCAGTAAAATTGTGCAGGGAAAACACAAAATAACTATGTATTTAAGTACTCAAACAGCCCATTCCCATTTCCTATATTCGAACTCCCTCCTTTATGAAGTATTGAAGTGGAAGGCACAGCTCATATTTGCTGTGCTGGACGGATTATTCTCTACTCTCATAAATGAATTCTGGTTTACTTTTAAATTCTTCAGTCTCTTTTTTTTTTTTTTTAAAAAAAACTATTTCATTTTAAATATGGATTCACCCCATAGCTTCTGGAACTTTCTGAGTAAGATCTTGCAGATACGTGTATCTGCATGTCACATACGTGCATGTGTGTGCGCATGCCATAGCCAAGGTGTCTGTGTGAGCTCCCCTGGGATTGCTTGCCCAGGGGATTTTATTGAAAGGGAATGCTTGGAGTGTTGGGATAATGTTTAACACTGGGGATCTCTGTTAGTGAAACTGTAGAGACCTCTCACAGCAATCCAAGCAGGATGACGATCTCTTTTGCTGGGTTTATTAAAAGGGCCCAAACAGTGGGTCAGCCAGGCAGGCTTCTGTGGCAAACCTGTGTGTGCGAGCATCTTTGCATGTCTACACATATAGACCTGAATAGAACTAAATGCCCAGCTAGACTTCCTGTCCAGAAGTGATGTCCCCCTGGGGTTCAAACCTGAAACATCCCACAACTACTAACTTCAGTTCCTGCTCTTAAAGTGGGCCATTTCAAGGTACTGTATTCCCCAGGAAACCGACCGTGAAATAAAAGTTTGGAACCTTGGTGGGCTACCCTGGAAAGCGGAGGACATAAATGAGTGGCCTCTTCCTTTTTCACTCCATCTCATTTCATTTATGTATGTATGCATTTATTTATTTATTTGTGGTCTTGGGGGGGGGTCTTCACATATGTTGCATGCGTGGTTGGTGAGTGTCCTCATCTGTGGTGTGCCCTGTGTGGCCTCTTCTAAACCAATGCTCAGAGAGCAGTCACAACTATACAAATTCCATCCCTGTATGAGCTCAAAGGTTGTGGGTCCCCCCCCCCATCTAATTCACAACAAACAAGGTCAGGGCACTTTGATTTGGAGCTGTGTATACTATGTAATTTTGTTTTTTAGTGAAAAAAAAAAAAACCCAGTAACTTCTGCTACAAAAAAAGCAGTGACACCAGTTTCTGCACCCTCCACTGAATGTCATAGAAGGATGTTGGCCAAAACCCCACCTGAGCAGCGCTGCCCTCCCAGTGTGCTAGAGTAGTGCCTGGTGCAAGCAAGCCTAGCAGGCTGCGTATGCTGGGAGCACACACAAGTAGGGGAAGAAAACTCGGAACCATGGTGGCTACCAATAGAAGCCGTCTGTGAAAGCTAAGTGACTGGAAAAGGCATGCGGGCTCCCGAGAGGGCATAGGTGAGCCTCTCATGATCCTCCGAGCAGAAGGGATGGCAGCCCAGCATCCTCTAGCCAAAGGGCTTCATCGGGTGGCCAGCACACCCTGTCCATGGCTACCAGCGATCCGCTAGACCCCATCTCCATGCGGTTTGAGCGCTACCAGCCTTTCTGTGCTTTGCTTTGGTCATAGCTGTGCTGTCTACCCATGTGCTGATGATATCCTGATCATACAGCAAGGACCAGTAGTGTCTGTATGTATGGCTTTCACACACAGAAACCCCAAATCTTTGGATTTGATGAGTGTGTACCACGGACCAGAAAGTCAGGCTCAATTGTGGGGTTCACGTCTGGTCACCGACAGTACGACCAGGGATGGAAAAACTGCCCCTTTTGTGCCTTATCTAGTCAACTGGGTTGCTGGTCTCCGGAAACACTGCCTTCACAGGGATCACGGGTGCACGCATGGGGAGGCATTGGTTGAGCTCAGTTAGACCACCTGATGCAAAGCTTACGGTACATTGAAGCACATTTTAATTTATTAATTGCCACTTATTGCCCTGTAATAAAGGTAGAACCTGTCAGCTGAATAAACAAACAATTAACTTGTTACTGCCATTTAACGACCTGTCTCACTACAGACTTCCCTGGTGCAATTCCACACCTGGCTTTGCTTATAAATGGGACCTAATCATCAAAAGGTGCGGGGGAGCCTGTGCCTCCTCCTCCAGAGGGAGCCTCTGAGTCACTGCTCTCAAAGAACTCAAAGACATCTCACTGCAGCTCCCGGGGCCTCCTTGCCCAGGGTCCTAGCATCTTTAGGAAAAAGCACCTTCACTAAGCAACTTGAGGCCTAGAGACTTGGAAAAGCAGTTCTGTGTAAGAGCACTGTAAGAGAATTTGGGGTTTTAATCTCACAGAGCTGCTGGAACCCGTTCCAGCCCAACAAGCACAGTCAAAGCCACGCTTTGACACTTACGTCTCCCATTGATGTTGTGAGTGTCCATGAACGAGAAGGCTTCGTCACAGTTTGTGCCTTGCTCAGCATAACCCTTGTCCATAGAATTCACCATCACAGTCATCTCCTGCCGGGTGCTGCTCATCGTCTCCTTCCTCTTCTTGGCCAGTTTCCTGGGAACAAAGAGTTCGGTGATGTAAACGAACGACGTGTGGATGGGAGACAGAATCCTGGCACAGGTATTGACTCATGTTCAGAAACAACCTCTACCAAATCAATCATTCACTCTTACATTGATTTATGTGTCTTATCCATGTGAGGTACCCTGCCAGGCTGCACACACAGAAAACACCTTAACAATAGCATCAACAACAACAGAAACAGCAGCAGCAACAAAGAGTAACAATAACAGCAGCAACAACAAAAACAGCAACGATAACAATAACAGCAACAATAACAATAACAGCAGTAACAATAACAAAAACAGCAGCAGTAACAATAGCAGCAGTAACAATAGCAACAGCAGCAACAATAACAATAGCAACAATAACAGCAGCAACAACAATAACAGCAACAACAAAAACAGTAACGATAACAATAACAGCAACAATAAAAATAACAGCAGTAACAATAACAACAGCAGCAACAATAACAATAACAGCAGTAACAATAACAACAGCAACAATAACAACAGCAGCAACAATAACAGCTAACAGAGACAGTGCTTTCCCTACAATGAGCTAACCCTACATAACCTACAACCCTTAGAAGACCGTAATCATCTGTTGACTGATAAGCTCCTAGAGTTACTAGCTTCTTACTAAATAATTGTCAGAGACACAGTGTCAAAGAGTAAATTCTAATAAGTATCAGCCAGACAAAATTGAACTATAATTCTCAATTTGTGACAGGGTTAGATCCCAGTGAACCACAATTATTCTATGCTGAAATGTCTACTACCGCCAACTTAACTTCTAAGCAGGGTTCCGGTCTCCTCTGCAGGGGGAAATGCAAAAATTCCCTGAACAGGGACCCAGGACTCCGTTTCCTACTCACCAACCACAAGGTAGCCATATGTAAAGTGACAGCTACCTGTGTAGAAACCCAGTGGAAAATGAGCAGATAAAACACACTGCTGCAGATCTTATCGGCGACTCTGTGCCCAAGACAGATGCGGCTGGAATTCAAAATGCTTGAGGGACAACAATGTAGTGAGGTGGTCTCAGAAGACCACAGCACTGTCAACCCAAGCCTCTGTGCGAGTCTCTGCCAGATACGGCGCATAAACAAGGCCAGAACAATGGCAGCGTCAACAGACGTGCTAACATGGAAGGGAGGAACTTTCCTGGGGCCCCGCCCATAACATGGAGCTACAGGCAATAAATGAAAGCTACGAGGAAACCAGCCTCTCCCAGGGATGCGCTCCTTGTCCAGTGCAGTACATGCAGCAGCCTTGAAGCCACATACACACAGTAAAAATGAACACAGCAGGTCGAATTTGCGCATTTGTGCACACACACATACACACATGTAAATGACAATCATAATCAAAGAAAAAGGAGCTAGCAGCTTGAGGGTGGAAAGGCATGTGAGTGACTGGGGGAAGGAAGGGCAGAGGGAAAGTCATGCCATTCTGTTTCAATGCGTTTTTTTTTTTTTAAAGGAGAAAGAAGAGAATATTAAAATTCTGCCTAAGCACCTACTACCACTTAAAACCGAAAAATGGCGGCTACTTCTAGAAAATCATCCTGACACGGATGGACCTAGGACTCGGCGAGATTGGAAATCAGCCACACGATCACAACCACACCCATGCCATGCGCTTGCTAATGCAGTGGAGGGTGCCGGGACAGGAGACTAGATGGATAATTCTTATTATCGTTTGTAAATGGTGCACAGCTCGAATGCTCTCTTGCCTGTAGTTATAATCATCTCTTAATTCTACACTTGGAAGGAAGACCGGCCCCAAGATTAATCTGCCCCTTTAATTGCTAAAAGTTGGTGGAACAAAAGGCATTGATTTGAGACAGACGAATGAGAATCATGTACAATGTCTCCGCGAGGGAGAAGTGATGAGAGACCCACCCGTCTGACCTCTCTGGGCACCGACACCCTCTCTTTCTATGTGCAGACATGACCGTCTTCACGAGTCCCTTCCCGGCTGGCTGCACTGTGTCGGGGCCAGTGTCTAGACCTGCCTGCTGTCATAAGATGCACTGGGCAGAGGCCCACTTTGCTATACTGAGTCTAAAAAGGACTTGGGGGTGAACGAGCACATTATAAAACAGGGTTGCTCCCTGAAACTCAGCTAGGATTGGCATCTTAACACCTCCCTGGCAGCAGCAGCATCTTCCCCTATGGGATCACTGCCTGGCTACCATAAAGGGGATGAGGAGCCAGCTGGTGTATTTATGCTGCAAGATGCCTTCGGTCAGGTGACATCAGAGTTAGGGACTGATAACTGAGATTGTCTTCCACCACCAGGAGCCGCCTGGTCTGAGTCAGCCACAAGATCGCTGTGTCCAATGCTGATGCCTCAGAGAGCATATGGTGTCTGAAAACTGAGTCATGGATACTCCAGGGGTTTTGCTCCCCTTAGAGGACAGGTTATAAAGGACAGGTTGTACTGATAGCCACGACTTCTGCCCTATGTTCCTTACCTACGGTGAACATGGCTGCTCAATAAGCTCTACACTCTAGAACAGAGGCCCCAGCACCGCGTGTCTACGATGGGAGGCTGGAAGGCACCTATGGCATGGACAAGGGGTCATAACCAAGAACCTCATCTCTGTCTGTCTACAGATCCTGACCTAGAACCGCATGGTATCAACATCTATTTTTGAGAGCGACAGTGAACTGCCAGGAACTTTGTATGATTGGCAGTCATGGCGACTTGACAATTTAGGTTTCAAGACCCATTTAAGATCTCCAAATATTCCAGAGAGGAGCAAGACTCTGGCTCCCAGCATGACAAAGTGCAGCTTACCTGTGACTCTGCCACCTGTGTGTCAGTGAGGAAAGAGACACTTCCTGTAACGCACTTCCCGTGGTCACTGTGTTTGGTCTCAGTAGAGCTGGAGTTTCCATCCCATTCTTAGCCCCTCTTTAAGTGGCGTAGTATGGAAAAGCTCTCACATTGACGTAACGGGAAGGAGGAGGGAAAGCACATACAATGTCTGGTAGAAAATTAAAATCACGGAAGTGGAAAAAGAAATCTCAGAGAGAAGGAAAAACGACACGAACCACACATTTGGATGAACATGGAAAGGGAAAAATTGTTAGAGAGGAAATAAGCCCTTTAAAAACTCTTAATTAATCAGCAGATAGGGGTTGGTTTGAAAGGCAGGAACAGGGTCACAGACGGCTACTGCTCGTGGATAAGTGAGGTTTAAGAGAGGTGAGAGACGGGAATGGAGCACGCTTCGCCATCAGAAGAACACACCGGACCTGCAAAGCAGGGTGAAGTCATCCAAGGTTGGACTGGCATCAGCCCTGAGTGCCTAGCGTCTCCAGGACAACCAAGGCACAAAGCAGCTGAGAAGGGAAAAGGGGAACAATACCACATGCTCAGCACAGTGTAGAAAGAGAAAGCGTGGAAGCCAAACGATATACAGACGAGGAAAGCAGAAGGCTATTAATAGATCTGAAATGGTAAGAAATATGCGCGCTCTCGATACGGTACATGCCAGTGATACGGTACATGCCAATGATCAATCGAAATACCAACAGTCTACACATATGAGCTGAGAGGCAGATACTATCAAAGTAGATTTAAAAAATGAGATCCAACTCAGTATCATCTGTAAGAAACTTATTATATATACGAGGGCCCAGATGGGTTAAAAAGTAAAGGGATAAGGAAAAGCCAAGTCACCACAGCTAACAGAAAATCACAAAGAGCTGTGCTAGGTCTGACATGACACTCCAAAGAAAGGCGAGCCACCATGGAGTAGAGTAGCACTACTTTAAAAAGGGTCATTCTCAAAACAGACGTCAAAATCTCATGATATGTTGTCAACTATTGTAGTGGGATATTCACTTTGTCTGCATCTGTGGCACTGACCACGCCCATTGGGGGTGGAGCCAGGGGAGGAAGTGACCTGTGGAAGGAGGTCTGAACCAGGATGTATCCCTAGTACACGAAAAGACTTTGGGAGCACATTTCCCATGGTGGGATGCTCCCTTAACCTAGAGTGGTAAGCTATGAGGAAAAATGGATGAACCCATTCATACAGGGTTTTTGTTTTTTTTGTTGTTAGCAGTAGGCACATCAAATAGGTAGACAAACATTGTGGGCATTCTTCCATTCAACAGCACAACCAATAGGCTTGGCTTAACTGACACTGTTAGAGTATTTCACACAGCAACAGGCAGACATAGATCGTTTTCAAACTTACAGGTCGTAGTTGCAGATGTAGAATATATTTGGGTCCATTAAAAAAACACCTTACAATTTTTTTTTTTTTTACAGGAAAGAAAATATACAATGCATATTCCCAGATGAAATTCTACAACAGAAAGATCGCCGAATATTCCCAAACCTTGGGAGATAAAAGACATGTGTTTGAGGCTTCATCTCCAGCACGGCCCCGCTGGATGGTGGAGGGGCCTAGTGAAAGATAGTGGGTCACTGGAGGCTTTCTCTAAAGAGACTACAAAATGGCGCCTCTTCTTTTTGCCTCCTAGGTACCGCCAGGAGGATGGCTTTTCTCAGTTGTGATGTGCCTCACCCCAGGATCCGGAACAACCATCCCACCTCAGCACATCTAAACTGCGAGCCCAAACAAAGCTAACCCTTTTCTATGTTGCGTCTCTCAGACACTGAATAGCACATGGCTTAAAGACTATGGCGCTGCTTGGGAAAGGAAAATGGGAGGAGGGAAAAACTGGTCGCCACGGCTCTGTAAGTGCACACAGGGGTGACGGTGAGAGGGGAGAGCAACGTGTCAGGTTCTCAGGGTGAAGAGATAGTTCTCATACTCCAGGCTCACCACACACGAGGGAACAGGAAATGAGGAAATACTTCCTGGCATAGTATCATCCACGTGACAGATACAGGAAACCCAGGGGAGAGTGAACTTGTTTGGGAAAGCCCTTGGGAGAGCTGGGGAGCAAATGTGGCCACCTAGGGGAGACAATCGGCATGGCTCCTCCTTCCGTTTCCTCTCTGTAAGGGAGCTGGGGGGAGGAGTCTGTGGCATGGAAGGACATTCACTACAGGTGTGGTGGGCTTGGGGGGGGGTGAAGAACTCCATCACGCTTGTGCCCAGCTGCCCCTCAGGATGAAGGGAGACTTCACCACCCACCGAGTCCCTCTCTGATACAGATGTTGCCACAAAGAGAGTGGCTAGAGACACTTGTAGGCCTGACCTGGGCCTCAGCCCAGGGAAAGATAATCTTCACTTTAAAGTCGTCTTTCAATTAAATACTACAGGGGAGGCAAAAAACTTACAGAAAGGAAAATCAAATGCAGACAGAAGAATAAAAGAACAAACAGATTTCTGGTCCTGGCTTATATAATTATGTGTGTGCTTAGACTTAATTAAATCTGGGGTAGAAGCCGGAACCCACAAGTATTTAATTTTTCTCACAGTAGGGATGAAAGAGTTATTGGTTGGGTCTGGATGAATAAACCTAAATGAATAAGGAGCTGTCACCTTAAGGATGGACAGATCTGTTCAAACTTTCATAACGTTGTTTTCAAAGTTAAACTTTTTAAGGAATAAAATCCACAGTGGTCTGATAACTAATTATTTTAACATGACTACAACTACAACAACTGATGGAAACACAAATGAAGATAATTATTACAGGAGCTGTGGATTCAGAAAAGCTACACCCTTTATTAACTCCTTAAACAGCCAGTGAAGATATGGTTCTCATTAACTCTCACTGTATAGAGAAGGAAACTCAAGATCCATTATAGGAAGCTGCCCAAGGCACCATGGGGTAACTTTTGGCATGTGGTATCAGTCTCTTTTAGAGATACGCTCATCTCTAAAACCATCACCAAATCATAGCTAACCATACTGGTTGCTCTAGTCTGGACACAAATATAGCCTAACCTTTGCCCTACAGAGCTTCTGGCTTTAACTGAGGTAGAAACATCTGTCTGTCTGCCATCACTAACTCACCTCACTGCAGTCTGTTCAGTCCCTCTCTCCTGGACACAATACTGTACAGATTACTCACTGCCTACCCAGAAGCCTTTGGGTCCCCGCTGACTAGTTGACGGACAAGTATTTCTTCTGAAGAACAGTTCTGTTTCCAGACAAGCCAGAGTTTTTGTTTGTGTTGGGCTTCTGCTTTGTTTATCTCCTGAGCATAGGATGAGACAAAATAACTAAAAGGCTGAAAAATACTCAAAATGAGATGCATAATATCAGCACCATGCGTGCAACTAGAGGACGTCATGTTAAGTGGTCAAAGGGAGATCAGAAAGACAGACAGACCGCACAAATTCTCACTCATATGTGAAAGCTGAGAAAATTAACCCCAGAAGCAGGGCAGCTGCCAGAGGCAGGGAAAGGTGGGGAGGAGTGGGCTGGGAAAGGGCAGGTTAATGGGTAGACCAGTGGGTCTGGGTAAGAGGAATAACTTCTAATGTTTACAGAACAGTGGGGGAACTATGATCAACAATAATTAATTGTAATTCCAAAAGAGTTGAAATGATTTTAATGTTCCTAACACAAAAGAATAATAAATATATCAATCAGAGTTCTTTCCCAAGATCCTATCAGCCTGTTCTTTTAGCCCATTACCATATTGCCATTCTTTGTGACATCTGCCAGACATGCAGAACTAGTCTCTAGCAGGGTCCTCCCTGCCCTCAGTGGCCACACAAAGCTGGGATTCAGGAACTCCACAGCCATCTCACTTAGCTAGGACTCACAGTTGACAATAGCAACCAAAGAGAGGAATGTCCACCCAACAAAGATGTGGCCAATTATCCACATCAAGAAACACTTTAAACATTATAACACCAGATTGCAGCACATCCCAGCACAAAACTCAAACTCACAGAGCCAAGACAATTTCCTTTCTTCAAACCCACTGCAGTAGGTCCCTGGAAATGCCATTCAGCTGAAGCCCAAGACAAGGACTTCAAAATAACAATTACAAATATGTCCAAGGAACTTCAAGAGGGTATGAATAGATCGCTCAATGAAGATCATGAAAACACAGACTGTCAAAGTGAAATAATGAAAACTATTAAAGACATTAAAGTGGATTTTAACAAAGAAAGGCAAAGAAAAATATTTTAAATAAAATCACAGAAGAAAAGTTCTCCAACCTAAAGATGGAGGTACTCATCAAGGTACAAAAAACATACAGAACACCAAATAGACAGGACAAGGAAAGAAATTACTCACATCACATAATAATTAAAATACTAAATGTACTGAACATGAAAGAATAATATCAAAAGCTTCAAGAGAAAAAGACAAAGTCATATACAAAGGCAAGCCAATTATAATAACATTTGATTTTCAATGAAAGCCAGATCTGGAAAGATGTTCTATGATCTCAGAGAGATCACAGACACCAGCATCTGAGATTACTATACCCAGAAAAAATATCAATCACAATAGACAAAGAAAATATTCCCTGATAAAAACCAATCCAAGCAATTTCCATCCACCAATCCAGTTCTATAGAAGGTACTATTAGGGAGACTTCAGTATGAAGAAGTTAACACAACATCCAAGACTAAAGACTAAATAATTTCCAAACAATAAATCAAAAGGGGGTAATTAATTTCACAACAACAAAATAACAGGAACCAACAAGCACTGCTCATTAATAACTACCAATATCAAAGGTCTCAATTTTTCCAACAAAAAGATTTGAGTAGAAGCTAGGATCCATCTTTCTGTTGCATCCAAGAAACATATTTTACAATTATGCATGGACATCATCTCAGGGTAAAGTATAGAAAAGGTTATTCTAAACATGTACCCAAGAAGTAAGTAGGTGTAGTTGTTTTAGTATCTGTCTAAATAGACTTCAAACCAAAATTAATCAGAAGAGATAGACAAGACACTCCATACTCATTGAGGAGCCAACCAAGAGGATTGCGATTTTAAATATTTATGCACCCAACAAGGGCATCTGGGTTCATTGGTATAGAAACACTACTACAGCTAAAGTCACACATATCAACCCTCACAGAGAGATAGCGATTGACTTCAATTCCCCATCTCACCAATAGGTCATCAAGACAAAAACCAAAGAAACATGCGAGTTAAATGTCACAAATCAAATGGTCCCAGCAGATGTCTGCAAAACCTTCCACCCAAATGCAACAGAACAGTTTCTTCTCAGCAGTTCATGGAACTTCTTCAAATTCGAAAACAGCATCTGACAGAATTCAGAAGACTTTGGCAGCTGAACATATGTAATCATTTCAGGGGCACAGACATTCTGTCTTGGATTCTTTTGGGAGGGATATGGTTTGAATGTGCTCCCCCAAATTTCCTGAACTGGTAACGGTTTTAGAAGTGGGAACTTGCGGAGCCAGCTGGGATGAGGTGAGACCATAACACCCGTGATGACATCAGTTGCTTTGTAAGAGAAAGGGGAAGGGAGAACTCTCCAGTAAGCAGGGTGCCCTGCACCAGGCCATGATGCAGTAGGAAGCTTCCTCCTACCAGGAACTGGTAGATCAGTATTGGAGTTAGGTGAGAAACCTGTTGGGAAGCAAATTTACTTCCTTTATAAAGGGCCTGTTTTGTGGTATTGATGTGGCAGCAGGAAACATATGAAATACAGTGAGGTAGAATTAAAACCACACATTCTCTTTTCATACTCGAGCTTCAGTTAATATTCATCTAACGCCCTTGGAGGAAAGCCTTTGGGTTCATTTTAGTATCATTCTGTTGGGGCCTCTCCCCCAAGCTGTCTTTCCTCCCCAGCAAATGCCCCGTGAGTCCCGTATACCCCATATGCCTCTCCAGTGTATGGGCTCTGCAAACACTGAGCTCTTAGTTTCGAATGGTTTGTCTCAGCTTGAAGCTTCCCAACCCGCTGCAGTGAGAATTACAGCCCCACACACAGCCTGCCCTTCAAGACCCACCTGCTCCTAGACCGCACCTGACAACACAATCTTCCATCTGGGAGCAACACACAGCTCATGTCAGCACCCGAACGCAATTTCCAAAACCAGCTGAAGACTCTTAAAAACTAAAAAAAAAAGGAGGCAGCCATAAAAATAATAGATGCGGTCTCTGTCATCCTTAGTAATATTTTGTTTAGCTTTATATCTCACATCAGAGCCATATGAGTCTGGAGGGACCGGGCCCAGCCATGCCGCAAGAAATATGAAACCGGTATGATCCACGGTGGATTGGAAGTGGTAATAAAGCCACCTTAGTGAGAGCAGGCCTGCGCAGCCGTCTCGGGCTGTCCAATTCCACACGTGCACATTATCCGGAAACTTAACGGTTTCAAAAATGTCACTCTGCAGAAAAACGAAACCGGTGTGCTGTTGGCCCTCTACCGGGCTATAAATACAAGCGAGAAAGTAGGGATTTAAGGCGTGCCGCCCTGGAGTACTACCTCCACTCCCCTGATGCTGATTGAGCACACTAAAGCCTAGGAAGGCCTCTGCCTAATAAAAGCAGGGCAAATCGCTGGCATCAAACACACCGGAAAACAGGTCTCAGTAAATTGCCAGGTATGGATCTTAATTTGTGGATTGGCATTTTCAAATCCAGGATAGCCTTTGGGTATACAGAACTAATTTCATAAACAGACAGGCAGAAAAATTTAAAGAGTGGAGAATATTCTCAAGGTACAGTATATACTTGTATGAAAAATTTAAAAGCCTAACAAAAACTGTTAAAAAAAAAGATTCCTATTTTAAATTTCAAAATATAACCACTAGTTATTTGATGTAAGCAGGAGCATACAACCTGTTTTACAAGGTGTCCTTATATGAGAGGTATTACATTTAACCTAGGAAGGGATGCCTTCATCAACTACTGGGCAGGATGGCCCGGGAAGACGTCCACCTCCTCTCAATCTTGGAATCTGCAACTCTATGGCTACAAGAACGGAGGTTGTTGGGATGCATCGTTGATAACAAGACTGGCTATCATCCTCAGTCACCTGCAGGTAGGATTGTGTCTTGTCAGGAGTCGGGAGAGACTGATGGGGTGGCCAAAACTCTGAACAAGGATGAAGGAGCCACAATTCCAGGTGAGTGGGTGGCTTCTAGAAAAGGAGAATGGCAAGGAAACAGATTCATCTCTGTTGATCCCAGAAAGGAGTACAACCCTCTGGGTACCATCTGACCTCCAAATGGTAAGGTCATTGTGTTTTAAGCCGTTATCTTTGCACAACATATCTGTGCAGACAACATATCGGTGCAGCCATAGCAACGAATACAAGCCATATTATCAGCACTCTAATTTTTTAATGCATCACTTACAGGCAATTCTATGGCCCCAACATGACATCCAGGTCTTCTGGGTTCTTTCAGCTTCGGTCTTCCCTCCCTCCTCCCCTCCTTCCCTCCTTCTCTCCCTCTCCTGCTCCCTTGTCTTTACTCTTTGTGAGTCAGATGCAATCTTTATTGGCTCTTTAAAATGCTAAACAATAGTAAATTTATTGCTTAAAAAAAAATCACACCTTGGAAAAAATATAAAAACCCCACAATTTAAAGATCTGTACCAAAGACTATAAATTTCTCTTCATCACAAGTGAGGTCTTGAGGCAAACAAAAGTGGATCTTGCTACTTTGATACACTCATAACTGCAGGGCCCCCACTAATATCAAATAATAATCAGATAACATCTGCCATTTGTGGAGAGCTCACAGGTGTCTTGGGATTGGGGGTGCTGGATAAGAAGGGGTACCCGTCCTAAAACCAAATGAACTCCAAAAGGGTCAGGAATGTTGCAGTTGTGAGGATTGCACCCAGTCAGATAAATAGGCTTCATGTTGAATGACAGACCAGGAGTCAAAAAAAAAAAGTGTGTGTGTGTGTGTGTGTGTGTGTGTAAGAGACCTTTGCCTTTACATTCATGTATACATATGTGCACATGCATCTACATGCATGCACATGTGCACACACACACCTACTAACAAGTACACTACACACATACACACATTATACAATAATCAATTTTTTCATTGATTTGACTATAGCTGATTATGAGCGAGATTGAAAAATTTGTCAATTACTTATAATACAGACTATATAAGTATATTTTTTTAGACTACAAAATGCATTGGTTTTATAGAGTTGAATATTTATATTATATATTCAATCTTCTATTGGGTCATTGATCTCTTATTGATATTGATAATCATATTCACATATTCTTACATATTTATGCCATTAGTTCTTTGAAATATAGTCAAAAGTAAGAAGTTTGTCTAATTTAAAGCTCCATTTACATTTTCTTCATAGTGTCTTTTGGTATGCAGAAGTTTATTGACTATGTCTCACGGCTGTCTTAGTTTTCACGGCATGTCCACAGCCTTTGTGCTCTTAGTGAGCAAAGGAAAGGGGGAGATGAATCCTGGCCTGTCACACAATGGTAGGTAGATGAATAGAAACAGGGTAAAAAATGGTAAAGGTGATTGATACCAACCTAGAAACAACGACTGACGCTGATCAATGGTTACTCCTTACAGCCATAGTGTGCTTTCTAATCACCATTTTCTGTTATAAGAAATGGGGGGTTCTTCAAGAAATGAATGGCTCTAATTAAGGGCAGACAATGCCCCTGGTCAGCTGGGGAGTCTATTGGCCTAGAAGTTTTCAGACGCAGAAGAACATGGGACAACTTGTAGGGGTTCCTGTTGGCCAAGAATGAGATGCTCTGACCAGTCAAATAGTAATTACATGCAAACAAATGACCCAGACCAAAATCCACAAGTCTGCAGTGAGATAATCAGAAATAGAGCTATAGGGCACAGATTCACCATGAAATGAGGATAAGGGTGATTCGTGATGGTTGCATTCCAGAGCCACCAAGTAGCTGAGCCAAGAACAGCACTGATTAAATACAGGAGGTATGACAAAACTGAGATGTCACCTTTTGAAATAGCTCATAAAATAATGGGCCTAGGTCATCACCATTGCTGGCTCAAAACCCTCAGAGTGAGAGCGAGGATGCCGGGAGCTTCCTAACAGACAGACAGACGCCGGGAGCTTCCTAGCAGACAGACAGACGCCGGGAGCTTCCTAACAGACAGACAGACGCTGTTGGCAAAACCAGGCCTTTTGCCAATCTCACCAGCATGTGAGACTTTGTCCAAACCCAAAGGAAGACACCAGAACCATGTGCTCCAGATCACAGGAAACACATACCAAAGTGACATCCTGGATGACACAAAAAGACTACCAGCCAAGCACAGAGTGTGGAGGAATTTCACATCTTGCATGGTTTAGTCAACAAACAAATACACTGAGGACGGCCATATTGTCCTGTGTTGCAGACAAAGACTTAGCATGAGAGGGTGGGGATCTGCCCTATGTTGCAAGTGTGTCATGTATAGGAGTCAAACAGAACTCCAGATCTTCACACACACACACACTCTCTCCCTCTCTCTCTCTCTCTGTCTCTCTTTCTCCCTCTGCCCCCTCTCCCTCCCTCTCTCTTCCTCCATCCCCTCTCTCTCTTTCAATCATATTCTGGGCAAGATCTCTGGCTTGGCAAGCTCACAGTCAGAGCACCTTTATCTGAGTTTCAGTGGAATTGGTAGAATCATGGACGTGCATGCACCATGTGAAGCCTGTTCCAAACAGATACTTCAAAGCGCGACTAGAAGGCTTCATTTTGGAGAACAGGAAATAGCTTTAATTTTAATAGGTTGTTTCATCCTGAACGACCCCTCTTCTTGTGAATGATCTTTCTCCTTTTCCTGTGGTCAGAGTTAACAGCATTTGAGAGAGACTGATCCCACTGTACAGACCACAGCTATATGATTCTCAGAAGCCTAGCATACGGACACAAAAGACATTTCCTGCCATGTATGGCAGACTTTCAAATTATGTTTTGCTAACTCATTAGCATTTCAGAAAAATTAGGTTCATCATTAAATAAGCCATCTGCTTATCTGGGAGATGCTTGCAAACAGTGCTGGCACACTCGGGGCGTGTACCAGCAGGCGCCATGTTTTCTTCTTACTTCCAAAGCAGAGGGAAGGGGTCCAACCTACTCTTCCCAGACTTGGGTCATGCAGGATGCTCTGAGTGTACCAGGGCATCAAGAGAACAAATAGTAGGTGACAGTATTTAAAAGCTTTTTATACATATGATATGTGCATGGAAATATATTTGTTATTAATGTTTATAAATATATTAACACACACACACACACCAGGGTTTTGCTTGATTTCTAAAACACCTGCTTCTTCCCATACTAAAATCATGACGACAGACATATACTGGCACTCGACATGAAACGCAGTCCTCGGGTTGTGTGCTGTGATATCTGAACAGTCTGAACTCAGAAGGTCTTATACAGTGGTGGTTCTCAACCTGTGGGTCATGACCCCCTTGGTGGTCGAATGGCCCTTTCGGACGAGTTGGTTAAGGCCGTCAGGAAACACAGTTATTTACACTGTGATTTATAACAGCAGCAAAATTACAGTTATGAAGTCACAATGAAAATACCTTTATGGCTGGGGGGGGGGTCACCATGAGGAGCTGTACGATAGGGCTGCCATACTGGGGAGGTTGGGGACCGCTGCTCTAGGGTGAAAATGGTCACTGTAGACACCTTTCATCATCAACCGGACACAAGCTTCTCTTTCGTCTCACACAAGTTTGGAAGGCACCATGGCTGAGCATCAGGGAGAGTGTGCTGGGCCTTCCCAACGTGCCGGGGGCCGTCCCCAGAGCCAGTCTTCCCACCGTGCAGCAACGGGACTGGTTACTGCAAAAGCATCTGTAGCGTGGAAGACCGATTCTAGGCTGTGGACTTGAGGTTGTCTTAGCATTCCTGTTTTGACAAGAGACAGGAGCTAGCTCTCAAAATCGGTGTCAGGTGGCCATATCTTTCAGCGTTTATTCAGAATCCACCAATCTACTTCTGGAGGAAGAAGGGAGATGTGAGCTGCCTATAGAAAACCCCTGACACTACTTTTTATCTGTGGAATTCCTTAGAAGCCAGGCTGCGAAGTCAGTCCATAAATCTCAGACAAGAAGAGCCACATGGAGGGAAAGAATAATGAGACAGAGAGAGAGACAGACAGACATTAAATTTGAGACAAGTTAAGGTCCCGTTGCCTTTTATCTCTTCCTATTTCTGGTAGCCTTTCCCCTCCTTTCAGATAAAAGCTTCCTATTTCATTGAGAAAACGGTGACAAGACTCCCTTCTGTACCAGACGGTTCTTGACTTCCGTATCAAAGTCCCTCACACCCGAGTCTTACTTTGTCTACATGGACCACAGGGAGACCCATCTCTTCCTTTGTGGGTCATCATGATCGAATGAGATGTGCTGTTTGGTAAGGGCTACATAGAAGAACAATGAAACAGACGGTGGCTCTGCAGCCTAGTGGCACGTGAGACGTGTCTGATGTCCACCCCCCAGTAGCTGAGATCCTCTCCCACTGTGTATACGTTCCAGTTCCAAAAGTGCCCCCTACAAACCCTACAGCGTGAGAAGTGCTGGGGATACAGGGTGACGATGACAGTCACTGCTCCTGAAAATTCCAAGGTGACTGTGACAGACGAGTGAGTAACAACGGTACAGGTACACACCAACCGCAGCAATGGGGAGGTGGCAAGGGACACAGGGAGCGATTAGCTGCAGTTATAATTTGGGCGATGATTTTGTTGTTGTTGTGTATTTGAGATAGAGTCCCCTACAGCTCAGGGGTGTCTCCTATTTCTTGTGTCGTCCAGGTTAACTTTCAATGCCTGACCCTCCTGACTCTATCCAACAAATGCTGGGACTGGATTCAGGCACAGCCAAAACACCCAGCTTGATGGAAGATTTTCTTCATGTGCATTTCCAGTGTAGCTTTGTCAAGTAAACCTTATGATTCTGTAGTAGTCCAGTGTTGGCAAAACAGAAGGAAAACGCTTCAGTCTAAGACATGCCAAATGTCTTATTTTGCAAAGACAGCCACTAGACTGTAATTCACCTTTTATCTTACTGTGCTCATTGGGATCTTGCTTTGCAAGGGTTCTGTAGAGCACACTGGGGTTAGTGAATACAATGCCTTCACTCTGTTTTCATAGTGACTACGTAATGTACATAGAATTTACTAAAATTCATCAGCACATAAATGCTGTATCCAGTACAGAGAAACAAACATTGAAACACCCAAGGATCAAGAGATCATGAGAGGAAAAAAAAATCTCTACTAATGTAAACCAGCAACCAGGGACACAGCTGTCCAAACAGGTATCTAAGAATTAGATGAGTTTTATTCTTAACTGAAAAACAAAACAAAACAACTAATTTATCGGGTGCATTTAATGCCTATCTTACTTTTTATCCTTGGTTTTCTGTTGCTAATTGGTTCTATACAGGGAAGGTCGATACAGGGATTATCCCAATGTGCAATGGGAACAACACGCCCAAACTTCCTGGCTGTTATAAAAGCTATCTTGGCTAGTGTTACGCCAACTAGACACAAGCTAGAGTCATCAGAGAGGATGGAGCCTCAGTTGAATAAATGACTCCATTAGATGGGTTGTAGGCAAGCCTACAGGGCATTTTCTTAATTAGTGATTGATTCTGGAGGGCTTAGCCCATTGTGGGTGGGGCCATCCCTGATCTGGTGGTGCTGGGTTCTATAAGAAAGGGCACTGAGCAAGTCATGTAAGCAAGCCAGTGGGCAGCGCCCCGCCGTGGCCTCTGCAATGCTCGGGCCTCCGTGGTCCTGCCCTGTTGCTGTCTTTCAGTGATGGACTGTTTGTGCTGTGGAAGTGTGAGCCAGACCAGCCCTTTCCTCCCCATCTGACTTTCAGTCACTCTGCTTCATCATAACGATAGTAACCCTAAGACAATAGTAAAGGAGGGATAAGTCCCTCTATGGTACGTGTAAAAATGCGCGCGCGCATGCGCGCGCGCGCACGTGTGTGTGTGTGTGTGTGTGTGTGTGTGTGTTTATGTAAAAGCAGGGGTCTTTTACAACTGCTCTGAGCTACATACAAAATTCTGATAGTTTATATCATATAATACCTGTGTGCTGGAAAAAAAAATCTTGCTTTTTTTGTTTTTGCTTGTTTTTTTGTGGCCCTACTCTGCATCTCCTCTCCAATTGATCCCATTCCTTTTGAATTCTGTGTCTTCAGTGATTTCATAGAGAACGTTGCTGCCCTACTAATTCTAATGGCTGCACCGAGCATTTTCTTCCTGCTCTGCCAGGGGATAGATGGAGAAGACAAGGACAGCCCGCTGTCTTTCAAGGGCTGATGCCCCCCACATCACACACCCCGTCAGGCTGGGGCACCGCCAGTGCCCACTCCAGACTGCCTTTCCAGGGAGGAAGTCCCGGATATGCTCGCCCAGGGAGGATTTTTTAATTTCTTAAATGTTCAAAGAAGTGAGACTCGCTCCTTTCCCCCCACAGCAACCCAAAGCGGACATGTCTTTGGTGGCCCCAAGCCACACCCTTTTCCCCTTTAAACGGCACAGAACTCTGACAGTCACTGCTAATGCTTCACACACACAACTAGCAAAGTAGGAGACAAAGAAATATGAGAGCCGAGCATTATTCATCCCGCTGAGCATCCGCTAGCCTTTCCTAAGGCTTTGCAGATCCCACAGATGGGCAGGAGGTGATCTGCTGTTTATCCAAAGCCACCCACAGAAGCTAATAGGCAGATATAAACTAATTGAGTGCATCTGTGGCCTGGTCTCCTCATCCATCTTGCTTATTTTGTGCAACTCCCTCAGTCTTCCACAAGGCACAGTGTTCCTGCTGCTCGGAACCCTTGTTTGCTTCAGTAAAAGGGGCCAGAACGACGGGAAGCTAATAGTTTAACCGTTCCTCTAAATTTGTTTGACAAAACTGACATTTGGAGCATTATGTCAAGTTGTCAGTAATCTGCAATTTACCCCTGGGCGTGCAGTGGATGCTCATTTTATTTACCTCTTATAGTTAAAAGCATAATTAATATTCCACTCTGTAACAAAGATTAGAGTCTTGACAAACATTGTAATTTAAATTCTCCATTATAGCAAACATTAAAATCAAACATCTTCCACATGCCCCGCTGCAAAGAGGACACATGTAGATGTAATTTAACGTTTTAGTTTTTAATACCACAAACTAATTTCTTCTGTCGGTTTAATGAGCTGTAAAACACAAATCTTGCCTCTCAGGGTGGGCATGGGCAGGGGGAGTTGACTAAGACAGGGCACTATCATCATCTTTCAAAACATATTCTAGAAACAACACCTTATGTGTGGAAGCCACACGATACCAGGAATCCCTGAAATCATTTTGGAGGTTAAGGACAAAACTAAAACATTTAAGAGCAAAGAAGTCACTCAGATTATCTAAGAAGTAGAGGTCTACACATGTAAGTGATATATGGAGCTACATGGATACAGACAACAGACAAAATAAAACAAGAAGTCACACTTAGCGCCTGCTGGGACACAGTAATGTCCAACACGGTCATTATTACCTAACGACAGGGAGCCCTTCCCAGGTGCTAATGGTGGCCAGCTGGGATGGGGCGATCAAAGAAACATTACCACTATTCTAATTCAAGCTAGTTTGCACCCAGCTTCATAAATTTTATGCGACTGATTAAAATTATTGTTATGCAGCATACCTCCAGGCAGCCGAAATGGTTCATTAAACAAGGAAGCTGTCTGGGAATTATCGGTAATGTAACAAATTTGTATACTCTGAATTTGATGTCTTTAGGAAGTAAGTAGGTGGGGTCTTTCCCCTCCCCCAATGGAGCTGGGTGCTTGGCGGGAGAAGGCAGGGAGGAGACAGGCCTGGATTGCCTGGGTCACAGAGAGGCTGTGGGTCTCTGTTCTTCCCGGGTATGCAGAAACCCACTGACTTGCCAACTTCTGCACAAGACTCCATTAGTCCCTGCCAAGTTCAATCTGCTTCAGTTATTTCACATTCAGACCCCGGGAGGAAGCAGGATCTCTGATGCAATTTCAGGCTAAACCAAACATAAACCTGCTCGCTTTAGACGGGGGCAAGCCAGCCCGTCCTAACTTAGACCCTGCTCTCTCAACAACAATGTGAGTATGTATGTATAAATAGTATTAACCTTGCCACAGGGTGAAGTGTGTGTGTGTGTGTGTGTGTGTGTGTGTGTGTGTGTGTGTGTGTGTGTATTTATATATGTATATATATATTTCTAAAGTAGAATACACAGCAGGAGCCAATACTGAGGTGACACCATTTGCAAAGGAATACAGTTCCAGAGGTAAGTGGATAACCTTCCTTTCGTTCTGTGTAAGTTAGAATTCTGTCCTCTGACATTCTATGGAAAAGAAGACCTGTGTTATCCAAGCACCCCTGCCCCCCCCCCACCAGAAGGACTTGGTCACTCTTGATGAACTTTGAGAGTAAACTAGCAATACATCTCAAGTTAAAATCCTTTCCCTAAGGGCACAGCTAGGTCTCCAGGTCCTGGAGTAAATCATGATACCAGCACCAGGGCCACCTACGACCACACACAGACTACCAGGAAGGCCATAAAAGTTATTGGTCATGCCAAGCATACAGGGAAATGATTTGCAATAGGCCAGGAATTCACAAATTACATGAAATTTCTCAAGAAAAATAACTACAAGGGTCTCTGAGAAATTTAGGGAATGAAATATGTTGAAATGGCTATTTGATTTCTACAAGCACAGACCAGTTCTAACCAAAATTGTTGAGGGATAGACTGATCAACTGATGCTTTCCCGGGGGCCCTGACACGTGAAGAAGGGACAGAGCTTCATCTATAAAACCAGGCACATGCTTGGCGAGCTGGTGGTGGCTTGCACCAGGGACTTCAGGGAGCCATGGCTTCCGGTCATGAGAACCCACTTCTTCCCAATGTTCAGAGCTTAGTCCTTGTGTGACATTGTTTGGTTAATTTCCTGCTGGCTTGGTCCCATTGTATGGTAGCTTCTGTTCACTCTGCCTTAGGGTCAAAATGATACCAGTCAAAGGAAATCAAGCCTGGTTCTGTGTAAAATTGTATTTAAATCATTAATAGGAATGTTCTGAATTTCCTATGAGAAAACACAAACCAAACACTGAAAACTCAATTAAAATCTCAATTTACAGTTTAGAGATTGGGTCCTGGCAGACACAGACACACAGACCCCACATAAAAACCTCACATCTGAGCCAGCAAAGGAAACACAGACACTTCAAAACATAGAATTATGCCCATGCAATCTGCACACTTTTGGCATCATAGTCGACAAATCTTAACAGTTTCACAAGTGTTTATATTCCCAAAGATGCTGCTCAGAATTTAGGGTGCAATATCACAGGTGTTTAATCCTGTCACCGAATTCTTCTAAATATAACATCAAACAGAAAGATTCTTTCCCTTCGGAATCTGGGGCATGACCATGTTCACCGCAGTCAATGGAGCTTCTGGGTAATGCTCAAGAGACACTGTGCTGGTACCACACCCCTACGTAAGTGCCAAAGCCACTGTAGACTCTCTCTCTGGGTGGAACCTGGGATTTCCATTGTGTGAGAAGCCCAGTGGCCATAGAAATCATTTTACTCTTCAATCTTGGCCTGAATGTATAATGCAATGTAAGTAATCCCATCACCAAGCATAACCCAGTCAAATAATGTAGACTGGGGGGAGTTAAATATCTCAATCTGCGGACTTTTCTATTGGGCTGGCCTCTGTCATTTGTGAAGTGTCACAAGGTGAAGAATTGATCATACGTTATCTCATGGACAGGCCTCGCAAAGAATGTGCTCGGTGTATGTTAGGTGAACTTGACTCTGGTACCCTGAATATTCCATGTGGTATGCGGCTACACGAATGGTAAGGCTTGCTTGAAGCCTGTTTTCATATGGCGGACAAGGGATACCCGTAACAGCAATGGGGTGATACATTCTTGGTTCGGGAGGGTCACAGTATGATGTTACCTTAAACTGTCTATCATAGAAGTTGTACCTTAATGTTTTGGGGTTCTTGTAACATAAGGTCTTTTATGGCGGCCTCCAGACTTTCAGTGAGGGTGAAAATGGAATCAGTTCCTAAAGTGATCTGGGCACCTCACCGCAGGCAGCAACATCACTGGGCTATTCTAGAAGTTTAGAAGGCAGTGCCCGGAAGTCCAGCTGTGAGGTTCTGGAACATACTCCAGAAAAACCATTGCCTTGCTCTGACTCCACGGCCACCATCCTAGACCAAGTCCTTGCCTCCTTCTCTACATTTAGAGCAGCCACCTGACAGCACCCGCCTCTGGGAACTGCCATCTTCGCTTCAAGTACAGAATTAAGGTATCTATGGGCAGTTTTGCCAGTGTGGTGGTTTGGATAGGAGTGACTCCCATAGACTCACGTGTTTGAATGATTGGCCACCGGGGAGAGGCACTATTGGGAACTGTGGTCTAGTTGGAGGACGTGTGTCACTGTGTGTGGGCTTTGAGGTCTCATACATGCTCAAGCCATGTCTGTGCATCAAGATATAGAAATCTCCGCTCCTTCTCTAGCACCTCGTCTGCCTGCAGGCAGCCATGTGTCCTGCCATGATGATAAGGGAGTGAACCCGTGAGACTGTAAAGCCACCCCAATAACAATGTTGTCTTTTTAGAGCTGCTATGGTCACGGTGTCTCTTCACAGCAACAAACAGACAGTGAAGAGCGCAAAACTTTCCTGGGTATCACAGGTTGCCTTTGACAGGCTGCGGCTTATCCCACAGGTCGAGTCCCTTCATCTTTAATTCCTCTGTAAAATCTACTCCAGGAGGATATATGTTCGTAAGACTTTGGGTTGCGATATTTTCCACTTTAGGACATCCGTTGACTTTCCGGTTGCCCCAAAGACTGTTTCCTGATAACACTCTTGTGCTAGCATTGCTCAGCACCCGTTCATGCTTCCTCGCCTATAAATGAACAGGTTTGTACCATTTTCTCTCTCTTCCCTCCAGGTCCTCGTCTGTTCTCTGCTTCTCTTAGAACGGATGTCTCTCTTACCCACAAGCCTCGGTTCCCTGGCAGCCATCCTCTTCAGTCCATACTCCATGTCTCACCACTTTTTCCCCATTGTGAGGCCACCAGCTCATCCTGCTTATTTAACTAATTACGTCCCCATACACACACAGAGCCATATGAGATTCACGAGCTGGGAAACCATTTCTCTACCCTGTTACCAGCTACACTGTGATGCCAAAGCAGCCGGTGCTGACTTTCGAGACGTTTGCCGTGTTTCTTTACCACAATCCATTTTCTCGAGGAAAATGCTATCAGATACAGATAGCTTCTAGATAACATACATTCATTATGCATACAGATTAAATTATTTTATAGGACATAGTCCCAGTTGACATTATGTCCTGGGATGAACAAGTAAGTAATGACGTAGGAAAGCAAGGACTGTGCAAATGGAAATATTTTTGGCAGACATGATATCCACTGAACATGTGTTATTGGTAGTGGATGTGTCAAATTATTTTTTTCCAACTCAAGCATAAATTGTACATGCATTACAGCAATACAGCATATTGCCATATACTAAAATACCAAAATATTGAAAGTTATACAGCACACCATTAGTTACGCACACTATCAAGAAACTAAAAAGTAACCCCTCCAAGTTGGTATAGCTTGTTATTTTCAAAAGATTTATCATTTAGTGGTGTGTGTGCATAAATGCATATGTGTGTGTGTGTATGCATGTGTGTATATGTGTGTGTGTGCACATGAATGCATATGTGTGTGCGTGTATGTGTGCATGAATGCATACGTGTGTTTGCATGAATTTATACGTGTGTATGCATGTGTGCATGTGTGTGTGCATGTATGTGCATGTGTGTGTATGTGTGTGTGCATATATGTGCATGTGCACGTGTGTGTGCATGTGTGTGTGTTTGTGCATGTGTGTGTATGTATGCATGTGTGTATGTGTATGTGCACATGTGCCTGTGTGCATGTGTGTGTGTGTCCGTGTGTATATGCATGTGCATGTCTGTGTGTGTGTGTATGCGTGTGCGTGTACGTGTGTGTGTATGAGTGTATGCGTGTACGTGTGTGCGTGTGTGTCTGTGTATATATGCATGTGTGTGTCTGTGTGCATGTGAGTGCATGTGTGTGCATGTGTGTGTCTGTGCACATGTGTGCTTGTGTGTGTGTACAGTGCATGTGTTTATAGAGGCCAGAAGGGGGAGTCAGATCCTAGCAACAGAGTCACAGGTGTCTTTGATCTGCTTAATGTGCAGGGAACTGAACTCAGGGCCTCTGCAAGAGCACTAAGCCCCCTTAGCCACTGAACTACCTTTCCATCCCTTGTGTAGTGTGTTCTACATGATGGGAAAACATGCAAGTTTGAGACACATCTCTAAAAATGCAATCATATAAACCTAATCTGAAGCACATGGGCATGACGGGGACATGGCTGTTTGTAGAGCCTACAGGGAAAGGAGATATACTTCATGGACATATGGACAGTGACAGTAACTGAGGCCCGTGTGTTGCATTGCTCAGTGAGTGGTAAGTTTGCACAGGGTACACAATCAAGTGGCCTAATACTTCACTTCCAAACTTCACGGTCGCATTTTGTTCCTTGGGATAGAATAGCTGTTTTGTAGCCAACCGGCTGCTGAGATCATTGAGTTATATGATATGTTGTTCAACAGTATAAGGGGAGCTCTATAAAGACTATAAGACTACAGCAGCAACTTAAGCCACAGAGTGTCATTCTGTGTTGCAGATGCTCACTAAACAAACAGAGCGTGGCAGAGGCTGGGAACCTAAATTCTTTCCACCCTCGGGCAGGAAGAACTGCGAATCACTGGGGAGATGAGGGATGTAAAACCCCTTAGAATTTTGTCTTATGAATTTCTTCATCGTCGTCCAAGTATTGCTTATCTTGAAGGAGAGCTCCCAACGCAGTCATTTTCTGTACCATGCCCAAATGCAGCCTCCGACAACTCTTAAAGTAGAGCCAAGCACCGGAGAATGGCCCTGTCAGCTCAGAGCTCCCATTCTTCCGTGGTGACGGCGCCCTGCTGGGAGGTACATTGTTCAGGGCGTGAGCAGCACCCAGAGGAGCTGCGGGCTTCCTTTCTCTTTTCCGTTCTTATCTCCTCCCATACATCCAAGTCTGTGTTATACTTCCTAAACTCATCTTCCCTCTTTATATTTCAATGAAAAACCCACATGAAGTATTTCGCTCAACAACCAGAGGAGTTTTCAAAGGAAACAGTACCCATTATACTGCAAAATGTCAAGGCTGAATCTCACTACCCGGAACAAACCAGCACAAAGAGAGGAAGATGAAACATGCCCATGGCAAGGCAAGTGTGGACGGGTAAGAAGCCACCACATTAGCCACATTAGGGATGACAGGAGGCTGGATCGCTCTTCTGAAAACCGTAAGGGCAAGAGGTCGGTGAACCAACCGCAACCATCTCTCAGCTACCCTTCCTCTCACAGCGCCAGAGCACAGCGCCCTTTGGCACCTTCTGCTTGGAATGATTACAAGTTCATCAGCTTCCCCAATAGACAGTGCAAGAACCTCTTGGCAGCACGCAGGTAGCCCATGGGTCTGTGCACGGGTGCATGTAAAAGCAAGAGTGTGATGTTGGGATGTCCTCAACCCACTTCCCCACTCTGGTTTCTGAAGCAGAGTCTCGACCTGATCTCATTGTTCTGGCCAGAAGGACTGATCAGTGAACTCCGGGGATCTACTGTCTCCAGTGCTGTGCGACAGTTTTTACATGGATGTCCGTGTCTAAGCTCTAACCTCAATCTGCACATAAGGACTGAGTGGCTGCAGAGGGTGCTGGGGACGCAGTGTGCCTCGATTCTGCACACTGAGGTACCTCCCCCAATGCCATTCCCCTTTAGATTTCTGTACAGAGTGTAAGGAAGCCTTTCAGCAGGAATGGGAGACTAGGAATGACACGTATAACTCTAGAAGACACAGTTCCCCGTGTCGCTATAGAAACCGCCTCACGTGACCGACAATTGGAGCGGCAAGTGGAGGAACGATGGCATGTGCCTTCCTAATGTGGGGACACCACAGTGCGCACTTAGCCCTCTGCTGAAATCAGGAAAAGGTAAAGAACCCCAGAAATATGAGCTTGCTGCTGCTGCTGCTGCTGCTGGCATCTTCACATGCTTCTTCCAAAGGTGTTTCTTTCTGAAGTGGGGCTGGCCTAGAACTTACTATGTGGTCCAGGCTGGCCTTGGCCTCCCAAGTGTTGGGACTAAGGGAGTGGGCCACCATGCCCAGCTAAGGAGGGATATTTAGAGTCTACTTTTCTTACAAACCGAAATTTCTGGATGAGTTGGGTTAAGAATAGGGGAGGCTATGATGGGCTCTACAGTGTTTAGTTCCCTTTGCCTCTCTGATGCCATGGGCTGATGTGTTTGCAGGAGTTTGCTTCAGTCAGTCAGGCAATGGCAGCTGCCGCTGTGTGTCATACCCTTCATTTCAGCGCTGCAGGGGGCCGTCAGAGTCTCAGTCTAACTGGGCAATGTTATGTTTCATGCACAGAACTGAACAGAGCCCAACAGGGCGCAAGGCTCTACCTGAACACAGGACGATGCAGAGAGGGCCGTTCACAACTCCACAACCCCTTGCCTTCAGACTGTCCCTCTCCCTTTCTGCAGAACCAGCACCGAGCCGGCGCCCAGAGAGCACCTGCTGGAGTAATAACCACACTGGATTTCTTTCCCTTTTTAAAATATAATTTTTATTTTAAAAATTACGTTTGTCTGTGACTGTGTGGGTATGTACACGTAGGTGCAGATGCCTGTGGAGGCCACCAGAGGGAGCTGGGGTTACAAATTGTTGTGACATGATGCATTGCAGACGCTGAGAACCAAACCTGGGTCCTGTGCAAGAGCAGCAAGCACTCAACTCCCGAGCTTCCCCTCGGGAACTGAATTTATTTTTAAAAATAAATATGCACTCATATTTCCAAATAAAAATAAATACTCTAACTCAGTCTAAGGATCAGTGGCAAAGTTTTGGGTCAGTTGTGTGACCATGCACATCTTTCCAAGCCACACTCTAGCCCTAGAGCTCAACCTGTCAGTTCGTTTCTATCTGTTAAGCCTCCCAGAAACAGTGTTTGCAGGGAGAAGAACAGGGCCATCCATGCACAGGGACAGCAGGGCGCACCCATCGGACCACGCTGGTCTTCTTCCAGGCTCCATAGTGAGCCCTGGAGGGGGGAATTCCTGAGCTGAGTTTTCAGAGGCCAGCTTCTCATCACCCCATCAGAGAACAAGCCTTGTTCACCAGGCAGAATGGAAACATCACATACTTCACTATGTCTGAATGTTTGCCCTCGAGGGCACGCAGGCACAGCCCTGAAAGGCTTCCTGTGTGAAGGGCAAGGAAGTGCTGATGTTATCCAAGCTGTATTAGTGGAGCCACAGGACCACTGGTGGCCTGATTAATCCTATGAACTCAGCTTTAACATATTGCTGAGCATCATGCCGATTACCCATTTAAGAACAGCGGGCTCTAACTGCCCAGAAGCGGAGAACTGTCCTCACAAGCAACATTCTGTCTGTTCTAACTTCCCCCTGTGAACAGAAACTAATGTTCCGGAGGAGCGGCTCAAAATCTCACAGGGATGAAAAGGAACACCCTTTTCCCTCTCGTTATGAATAAGAACCTCCAACAATTCAAAGTATTAGAAAACAAAAAAATGTATCTACAATAACCAACTGAGTTACTATCAACAACACCTCACAGACATTTAGCTTCCTGACATAGCATTTATATGACACTGTACATTAAAAAACAAAAAATTGTTATGAGTGACTGGTAACATTACACCTAAAATACTTTTCAAGTCCCAAATATTTCACCTTATTGGATACAATGCCGTTCTGAAGCTCATGCGAGCATTAGCAGTTGGTTACTGTGCTGCTATCCACAGAAGTATGATAAAAAAAAAAATCTCTTAACACTCACTATGTTTACAAATGGTTCTCATCTCTTAAAATAAAGCAGAATTAAACATTTTTTCTTACCTTGAAATGCTTGGAATGAGGATTGTTTTGGGCAATTTTCTACAAAACAAGTTTCCAGTGGGCCACTTAGAGTCAACCAAAACCACGAGAGAGTGTGGCCCACAGCCCCCTAGGGTGTCCATCTCTGCACCCCCTGAGCAAGTGTTTGCTTAATGTGCAAGATTGACATGCCAGGATGGTCCACCTTCCTCCACCCCCTCCCCCCACCCGCTCCGCGAGGTTTGCATTTTTGAGTGCTTTAGGCCGCCCTGAGGCCGTATTGTGCTTCAGGAACTGTGGTTTCTAACTCAAGCTCATGAGACAGGAAGTGAGGACAGTACACCCGGTACTATAGACCCTGCCAGTCTCTCATGAGATCAAAGGCCATTGGTGCTGAAGTCTCTAATTGATAGGCATTTCTCCAAACTGATTTTTGGCATTATCTAACACTGTAGCTGTCATCCAACACAAAGAGTAGTCTGAATGCCAGCTACAAGACTGTTGCCAACAACCCCTCAAATGGCACAGAACCCAGAGAGATGAACATCGCAGGCCAGTGCTGTACGCCAGAAATAGTTTCTGGATTGTATATAGAATAGTGAGCTGACAGTTCTCTCTGAACCTGCTTCCTTACAGTGACACTATACTCTTCAAAGAGGTGAACGTGAACCAATCTGCTCTTTGCTACTCAGCTCCTTAACAGCAACAGCGCTGTGGAACAGAGCATAGGACTTCACCTGGATAAAAGAAGGTATCTGACTGCTTTGGTTACAACTGTAGTGAAAAACAAAACAAAACAAAACAAAACAAACAAAAAACCCCAAATCTTGTATTATCCTAAGGCATATCATGCCAGGCTTATCTTTACAGGGCTGGAAGGGACTGATGTACCCAAGTCCAGAGTTCCCATACAATGCTGAAGTAACAGAAACTCGGGCCTGATGGTCAGCTCTATCTATCTCTCTTAGAGTACGGTTCCTGCTCTAGACACTGTGTCTCCCATGGTGACAGGTGCTTAGCAATGTCTAGCTCTCGGTGACTTTCCTAAAGGACAGCCATCAACTGGCTAAGTGCCCAGCAGAAGAGCTCCAGCCAACCCCAGGCTAAGTATCCTGACTTTCAAAGCAGAAAGTCAAAAATGCACAGGAGATACAGAAGCATCTCTGGTCAGCAGCATGTTGGGTGAGTGGGCTGAAGGTGGGCGCTCAGCCTTTACCAACCAAACTGCTAACCGAGCTTAGGGCTGGGGTGGGTGCTCAGTCTACACCAACCAAACCGCTAACCGAGCTTAGAGAGGGATCAGGTGTCTTTCCCATTTTGCTTCTCATATGATGTCATATGATATGTTTCTCTTACCATCCCTCTGTCCATCCCAAATGGATGGCTGCAGAGTTCTGGCTGACTCTGTCTACATATCCCAATAATTGCTCAACTCTTTATAGGCAGCCAGCACTGTAACACCCTTTTGTCACTCTGGAGCCTGTGATGGCGCCTCAAGATAAAGGGGCACTTGAACAGGAGGTCTGAATTAGTTCATGGAGTACCCGTGAAAGGATTCTATAACTGGGCTTCAGAGAATGGAAAGAAAATGAAATTGTATGAGTTCAAACTGTCCACTCCATTCCCCACTGGCTCCTTCCCACCTACCCTTGGCCGGCCAAAGCATGGATAATACATTTCTTGAGAAGTTTCTGGGCAGAAATGTCCTTTTTGAGAAGAAGTCTACTCAAATTCGGGGTCCTGCCCTTGGGGTTATCAGGTGTCCGGGAGAGACTATTTCTCAAAAGTTCCTTCTAGAATTCTGAGATGAGAGACTAGTATGCTCAACCCCTACAACAGTAAAGATGGCTCTTGCAGCTTGGATTTGACAAACTGAGAGAACAACCCACATTCTGGGCTCGCGAACACTATATCATTCTGAATACATGGCAGTCCAAGACAGGAGTGTACAAAACAATGCAGTATTTCAAAAGCAAGAGAAATAATAATAAAAAAAAAAAACCTGCAGAAATGTCGCCGAGAATTGGATTCTTACGTTTTCTCTGGGCAGATAGGGGATGTTGGTTAGAAATAGCTGCAGCCGTACTGTTGCCGGTTCTTATTATTTCTAGACTGCCTCTGCCATGAATCACAGTGGTCCTGAAGTCACAACAAATGAAATAAGACCTTGTGAATGCAGACACATCCCCACAGCCACCACAGAGGGTACAAAGTTCCTAGGTGTGAAGGGGGCAGCTTTTGATTTCCAGCCTGGAGTCTAGCATGCGCTCTGAGTTCTTCGTACTGGGACTGGAGAGCATGGCTCTTTGAATAAATTTCTGCACAAAGAAGTTTCTAGAAACAGAGCCATGGTCCCACACATTTTAAATCGTCATGACTGCTTTTCTCATAATTACTTTTCAATCCAAAACTCCACTGTATAAACTATGTGGCATATTCAGTCCAGGCTAGAAGGTCTCCTATATATAGATATATATGATGTGTGTGTGTTTCCCTTCTGGAAGAGGGAAGCTGAGTCCCAGTAGCACAGCTGGTCACTGTGTGGTTCTCACGGGGATACTGCCAGTGCCGACGGTGAGGGTGAGTACAGCTGCATACAGAGGAAATGGCCATGGGGTTTTGGTTTCAAATAAAAAATTCCAAACATATGCTGAACTGCGGTGTTCACACACATGTAATAAAGGGGGCAAATGGCAGCCAGTCACTGCAAGGAAAAGTCCATTTCAAGCGGGTTTTCCAGGGAAGAATGTGATGTAAGAGTATCGCTGAGAGGAAACATCCACCGTTGCTACAGCTCGGTCATGTAAGATTAGTGAGGCCTGGTGTTTTTCTTGAAACAGTTTCCATTAGGACTCAGAACTTAAGTTTCCAGTTTGCATGACTCAGACAATTTAGAAAACACACAGCATTGTAAGAAGACAGGCCCAACACATTTATAATGGAATACTACTCTGCGGGAAAAAAAAACCAATGGAATCTTGAAGTTCACAGGCAAGTGAGGTGACCCAGTCACAAAAAGAGGAACATGGTATGTACTCACTCATATATGGATTTTAGACCTAGAGCAAAGGATCAGCAGCCTATAATTCACACAGCCAGAGGAACTAGGATACAAGGTGGATTCTAAGAGATTCATATAAGGTCCCTCACAGAAGGGGAAAGGGACAAGATCTCTGGAGCACATGGGGAGGGGGGGCAGTGAGTGGAGAGGGAGCTAGGAGAAAGAGAAGGGGAGGAGAGGAAAGCACGTGGGACTAGGAAGATTGAGTCAGGGGAGGGAGAGAGAGAGAGAGAGAGAGAGAGAGAGAGAGAGAGAGAGAGACTATATAATAGAGGGAGCCGTTACAGGTTTGAAGAGAAAACTGACTCTAGAGAAATGTCCAGAGACCTACAAGATTGACCCCAACTAACAATCTGAGCAACAGTGGAGAGGCTACCATAAATGCCCTTCCCTGATAGTGAGATTGATGACTAACTTATCCACCATCATGGAGCCCTCATCTAGTAGTCAATGGAAACAGAAGCAGACACCCACAACTGAACACTGAGCTGAACTGGAATCTAGATGCAGAGAGGGAGGATAAGACCAGGCTGTAGAAACACACAGAGACAGCTGACCTGAACCAGTAGGAGCTAACGGGCCCCCAGACGATAGCTGGGAATCCAGCATGGGACTGACTCAGACACCCTGAACATGGGTCTCAGCTAGAAGGCCTGGGCAGTCTAAGGGACCTCAGACAGTGGAGCCAGGATGTATCCCCTGGTACACAAAAGGACTTTGGGAGCACATTCCCCATGGAGGGATTGATGGGAGATGTCATTCTGTAAATACATTTCTCTTATTGGGTAATGAATAAAGAACTGGTGGCCAATAGGAAAGGAAGATAAGCAGGACTAGGAGATGAGGAGGATTCTGGAAGTAGTAGGGAGGAGATCCAAGATGGAGGATGGAGAGAGAAAAACGCCAGCCCCTCTCTCTGCTAAGATAAGACCATGGGGAAGAACTTAGATGAATAGAAATGGGTTAATAATTAAGACAGAGCAAGCCGATAAGAAACAAGTAACTGGCCAACAGCTTTTTATCTAATATAATGTCTCTATGTGTTACTTGGAGCTGGCATGGCGGTGGGACCCAGACCAGCAAAGAAAAATCCTTACTCATAACAAGGGATACTCCCTTAACCTAGAGACAGGAGAGAAGGCCTAGTCCCTACTCCATATGACTTGACAGATTTAGATGCCCCCTTCTGGAGAGCATCACCCTACATGTGGAGGGGGGGGATGGGAGGGGAGGGTGGTCAGGGGCTATGGGAGGGTATGAGAGAGGGAAAGAGGGAGGAGGGAGGGAGAGGGAACTGGGATCGATATGTAAAATGAAGAAGACAGGCCCAAGCATAGTGTTTTGTGGCAGAGAATCCACGGGTAGGCCCACTCAGCATGCTTGTTATGGAGACAGGCAGCTTCCTGGCCATGTGAACAGCTGGTGGGCTCTGCTACCCAGGAAACACTGGTCCCTCCTCTCTAGTCTACAGCAGTTTGCTGCCAGCTGCTCACTGGCTGTTGTTCTGGGCTTCTCTCTTCCCCACATGCTGGACTCCAACCGTGAGTGTTCCCTGAGTACGCAGGAGAGGATCCTGCGGGGAAGGCATCTGGCCATGGACTGCAGGACAGCTTATACTCATTCCAGCTGAGCACAGCTCACATGGGGTAAGAAAACCCTTAGCTGTGATTGAATCATGGTTTATGAAGGCCATTGGGAGGTATGGGTAGTTTGTTGACTTGACTACTTTGAAAACGCAAAGCTGGGAAGAATACAAACAGTATAATGTCAATGTCTTGCAAGGCTTGGGAAGGGATGTCAGCCATCATACCATGTCCCTCCATAGCTTTCTTCCTCAGCAAGTTTCTGTTTTACACATGATCAATTCTACGGGAAGGAAAAACATATTTAACCTCTGCTGCTCCCTCTCTCTCTCCCTCCCTTTTCCCTTTCTTTTCCTCCTCCCTCTCTCTTTCTCTATATAAACATATATGTGTGCATGTATGTATGTGAGTGTATGCATGTATGCATGTGTCCTCATTGAGCCATGTAAAATTTTTAGGTACAATCACTATCCTTAAACACTAGCTCAGCATGCATCTCTTATACAATCAAAACACATGTTTCTCTGCCCCAATGGAAAAAAAAATATGTGAAACCCAATATTTTTCTACAAGGTCTAGAACACACTAAGAGTCAACCCAATGCTTGAAAAGTGTCAGACTTTGGAGCATTTAGATGGTGTGTTTTTGAAATATAGATTCTCAACCAGAAAAGTCTATTCAAAGATTTCTCAACTCCTTTCCTTACCCCTGAATCTACTTTTGGTCCCAAGAGTTTAAATATAAACCATACAACCCCTAATAGTATCATAAATAAGAGTCGGATGATTTTGTAAGAGCATTTGACATAAAATCTATACTCTATGTGGCCAATTTTAAAGATTTAATTATTTTTATTTCATGTGTATGACTTATCTATGTGGACCTTATGTGGACCTGGTGCCCAGATGTGTACCTGGAAACCAGATGAGTGCATCAAATCCCCCCAACTGTAGTGACACATGGCTGTGAGCCAACAGGTGGGTGCTGGGAACTACACCTAGGGTACAGGAACAGCACATGCTCCCAAACCCTGGGCAGTCTCCCTAGCCCTGCCCCAAGCCCTGCCCTGCTTTAAATTTTCTTTATCTGGGCTCTCACACACAGCATCTTATTAGGGCTTCTAATGCTCCTTTAATCCTGGTCCACTTCCAAAAATTCCCCAAGAATAGACTTTGGGTATTCTGCTTGCTCTCCCCACAATATGGATCTGTTAATTAGCTGGATTAGCCAATCCACAATCCATACTTACTTCAGAGCATATATAATACAAATAAACTTTCATCATTAAAACCTTTAAGTACCCTATCAACCAAAGAAAAGCAAACTTGGCCATAATTTTCATAAAGGTTGGCACTGAGTATGCATTTAAAATAGAGCATTGTTTATTTTTTTCAAGTAAATAGCAGTAAAGAGCATTCTGACCGTGGGATTGTCTATCTCTCCACTTATCTCTCAGCCCTGGGGTCTCTGTCTCTCCATTTGTCTCTTAATCCTGGGGTCTCTGTCTCTCCATTTATCTTTTCAACTCTGAGGTCTCAGAATAATGAAAAATGCACAAAAAAATAATTCATGCCCAACGTACTTCAGAAAGGCATTTTCTGAAAAAGTCATTTGGATGTGGCCACTATTATCTTCTTAACACAGGATTTTTAAACTAAAAGTGATATATCTATTATTAATGTAATACAATTTTAAAATATTTATGCTTGTATGTCATCCCTGGGGATTCTGGGTATGTCTGGAACAGAATCTGAATCTTTGTTCTAAGAGGGGTGGGGGTGGAGAAAGAAGTAGAAAAAAGTATTCTGGGGATTCAGATGCATGCCCTGATTTCAAAGGAATTACATCATACATACTCTATTCTATTTTGTCCACTAAGCCAGTTATGGTGAGACCAGGAGAGATGCTACAATGATGATTATCCATTTAATGGTCTTTTCCTCTGCTTACCCAGCAGCATGGCTGGGTGTGAACATTGTCCTGAGCATCGAGAGTGAGGCCAGTATTTACGATGGACTTTCCCTACACCCCACAGCAGTGTGTTGCTTGCTACATGGGAGCCTGTGGGAGCTGCTTAACTGTTAGGGTTAAGCACTTACATCTCGCCTACATTGCTGGCTTCAAAATTAGTGGTTGTTACAGTGCTGTAGAACGCAGAGCAGCGTTGGCTTTGCCACACTGGAGAACAAACAATTGCAGCTGTGAGCATCCTTTGTATCTGGTACAGGAGGGCCCTTCCCTCTGACTATGTAATAGTCACATTTGATGCACAACCACAGCTAGCTTGATGCTAAACTGCATGCCTCTGCATTTTGTTTAAGTCTTGATTATACTTCTTGAAAAGATGGCACTGTGCTCAACATTCCCTTTTTACCCCTCCACAGGTAGCTGAGAAATGATTAGTCTGAGCAAAATTAATTTAAATTTCTGGACTTGGAATGGTGACATTCTGAAGGTCCCTCAGTTCACTAAATGAAATATGTTTAGTTCATGGAACAAAAGGTTATGTGCTTTATGAATGGATGGAAAGGAACCAGGAAAAAAAATAAGATAGCAAATACAACCATTTGAAATTGCCATCTGCAAAACCCCCACAGACAAATGTAACAGAACATGATATAATACTTAGTGCTCAGTGTGCACAGTAGGGCAGGCACGTTGCGTATTCAGCAAATGTAAATATAGCTTCCCTCTC
This sequence comes from Phodopus roborovskii, assembly GCF_943737965.1. Taxonomy (NCBI): domain Eukaryota; kingdom Metazoa; phylum Chordata; class Mammalia; order Rodentia; family Cricetidae; genus Phodopus; species Phodopus roborovskii. The sequence goes on from NW_026126461.1 coordinate 16,020,171, forward strand.
AATCCACCCCACATCGAGCAGAGAATGTCAAGGCAGGTATCCAGGTCAGCCCGGACCCGGCGATTCCGAGGCTCTCCAGGAGAGCTGCTCTAGCGACCTCCTCCCACACAACCAGGGGAATGGGTTTCCTCAGAGTTCCAGGTCCCTTTAAAGGAGTGCAAGATCCATCTTTACGTGGGTTCTGAGGAGGGACCAGCTCAGGGAAACCTGGCACGGGTACATCTCCCCCCACCCACCAGGAGTTACAGCAAGGACTGTCAAAGAAGCCCCCAGGGCAGGTATTTCAAAGCAGGATTGTTCTCCTCCAAGATGCATGCAGAGCCCTACGGGCACACACGGAGGCTGAGCTGCCCACGGCTGGACCCTTCTCCACTGTCACTGTTTTCCCCGGTGTCCAGCTCTGCCTCAGCCCTGCTCACCCCTGTGGTTCTGAGAAGGGAGATGGCCTGACGCTCTGGCTCCCTAAGGCCACCCCTGCCCTGCTTCAGTCCTTGGTGTGTGTGTGTGTGTTTGTGGTGCCGAGGACTGAGGCTAGACCCTTGAGTGTGCACAGACACTATACAGAGAGCTACGCCCCCAGTCCCTGGCCACTGCCTTGCACGAGGAAGCTGGGCTCCCTGTCCCCCCTCTTCACCATTTTTCTTCCCCCAGACACACAGAAGTCTAGACTCACTTCAGCCACCTGAAATTGCCGCTCTTCCTACAGCCTTGTTTTAGTGGACTGTTCATTAAAACAAAGTTCCTCGGTTTACCGGGGCAATGGCAAAAGTAGCCCCAAACCCGTTTTCCTCTTCGTCCCCTTTTCTTTCCACAACGCCTGGAACGGCATCTGACCCAAGGTGTGCGACTCACGGTAGCCTGAGTATACCCCTTCTCTTCCAGTCCTTAGTGACAGCTGCACCCTGACTGCTACACTTGACTGTGGCCCCCAAACCTCAAGTCTTTGAAACGGGATCTTCAGGGAAGCAACTCTCAGAGGTGGGGCCTCTAACACAGGAGCAGGCCGCAAGGGCTCTGCCTTCATGAAGGAGGCAATGCTGTTCCATGGGGTCCCAAGAAAGGGTGAACTTGGTTTCTTCTCCCTACCCAATCTCCTGGGTCCTCTCCCGGCCTTCTGACATGAGATGGAATGTCACAAAAGCTCTTGCCAGATGTGTGCCCTCTGTCCTGGCTTTCCCAGCCCTGTTCATTGTGAGCATGCACGTGCAAGGCTGTCTGTTGTAGCAAAGGCACAAATATAGCGGGCTAACCTGCTGAAGGACACCTCTCCTTTTCTAATGATAGCCGAGTCTTATGTAACACAGTAGCCAAGCTTCACGCACCGCAGGCAGCCAGCTAATCAGCCTGGGTTTAGATAAAGCCAACCAAGTCTTAAGCACTGAGGCTGTCTCTAGCTTTCTTCTGCTCTCCATCCAAAGATGCCACCTGCTTACCTTTCAGGGCCGAGGAGGGCAGGGCCAGGCAGGGCAGGGAGAGGAGGGCAGACAGCAGAAGAGAGGAGATGATAGCAAGACAGGGTAACAGAGGAGAGCGGAACGCTGACTCCCTGAGGCTTCTTGGCTTGCTTGATTCTTGATTCTTCTTCTGTTCTATTAGAATCTACTAGATTTTATTTGTCTAAAGTTATTAATTTGGCAATAGGTTCTCAAAAAAAAATTGAATGGGTAAATAATCAGAATCTCTGACCCACAGAGCACCATGGAACTTCTGGAAGCTAAAAGGAGGGAATGGGGTTGTTGGGGTCTGCACTTGGGAGATATGCCCAGACTCCAGGAGGGAAGCCTCCACCTGCACATTCCTGCCATGATGCACTGTGTTCCAACAGGGCCACAGCAGCAAAGCCGACTGATCATGGGCTGAGGCTTCTGAACCAAGCGACAAACCAGCCAGGTACTTCTTTATGTGGCCTGTGGTATTTTGTCACAGTGATAGGAAGCTGATGGTCACTGTGTCCCATGTTTCCCCCCATCGCTGTGATAACACCTGACGCGACCAACTCAAAGGACAAAGGGCTTGTTTGGCTCATGCTCTAGGCCACAGCCCATTATCATGGGATAACCAAGGAGGTCGGAACTTGAAGCGACTCTACTACTTCATCTGCAGTAAAGAAGCAAAGAACAGGGGATTGGTGGATGCACACTGGTGCTCAGTTCACTTTCTCCATTCTTATACAATCCTGGGTCTCCTCTCAGGGAATGGTGGCACCCACAGTGGGCAGGCTTCCTCCTCAATTAGTATGGTCAAGATAATCCCCAAAGATGCACCCAATGGCCATCCCAACATAAACATCCCAATTTAGATATCCCAGTGTAGACAATCCCAGTGTAGACAGTCCCTTATCTGCAGCCCCCAGGTAATTCTAGATTGTATCAGGTTGACAATTAAATAAAGCTGCTGGGAAAGACATATTTCTATTCAATCTGAGCCACACAAATTTCATACTGATAGCATCAGCCCTTCCCCATACTTTCACCTCATTGTAGGCTACTGCTAATAAAGTGTTCAAGTCTCTGAAGAGGATGGTAAACTCTCTTGATTACTGAGGTTGGCTTCCATTTGGGAGGGTCATTGACCTAGATCCCTTCCCACATCTGGCTGTTGGTGTTTTAATCAGAGCAAAATCTATCACCAGCACCCACTGGCACCCAAGCACCTAATCTTCCTTCTGTCTCTTGCTCTTCCTTCAACAGTCATTGGGATGTTCAAAGAACATCACACAAGACCACCGTGTGGACAATGGTGGGCCCTTTGGCTGTTCTTATTAATAGAACTCTTTGAGGTCAGGCAGCATTGTCTGGTAAGACGGGAGTGGTCAAACATGTATGTGTTTCTCAGTGGAGGGAAATCACAGCACTTGTATTTATTATAGTGCATGAATAGCTATGGGAATAAAAGGAAGTGTCAGCGTCTTCAGAGCTACCAGGCCCAGTCCCCTGCCTCCAGGAATATAAGTTTGCAACCACCAAAAATAGATGCTTGACCAATTTTAGAGGTTGTCACAGTGGAGACCACACAGGCTCCCTTGTTAACTTGTTCCTTAAAGAACTTTAGTGTGAGTCTAACTCATTGTCTCTATTATGCTGCCGTATGGTAAGTAATCCACCAGTTGCTCAAAATACGGGATGGTTTTCCGCTTGGGACAACCCTCAACAATATGACCTCATGCATTTTTAAATCCCCCAGTTTGACCTTGGATGGACTCAATCTTTAATTTTCAGTACTTGGCCAGCACTGAGTCTCTTCATTGACACGCAGAGCCCTAGCTCTTTACAACCCCTGTCCTCCCTCTTGCTTTGTAGACAAAGAGGAACACAGGCCTGTCCTTTCCTCTTGGGCATCTAAGAATGAGAGGATGCCAAGAAAACACACAGCAAGAGGGTGAATGGGCCACTCTATTTTCAGTGAGAAAACCCGTTTCTCTTCGAGATGGTCACGGGAAAGTTTAAAGCAGGCTTGTTTGCATTTCTGACTGGAAACCTGGTGCAGCCACCTACTGTAGCTCCAGGGTCTTTCCTTGCTTGCTGGCTGAGGTAGCCTTGCTGTGAGCGATCTGCTTCACGTGGGCCAAGTATTCCCAGCTCCAGCTCACCGGCACTGAGCTCACTGGCACTCTGCCTAAGGCATGCACATGTGAGACTCTTAAAACAAGAAAACTATAGACTGTCTAATTAAATCCCCAGTCGTGAACCTTACAAATTGCAAATAGGGCATTTGAAGATTGTCAGTGTTGCATCTAAAACGCTACAAAAATGAAACAAAAGTTAATATACACCAAAGCTTTTATAGGAGATTTACAATACCCTTTTTGTTAAAACTTTCAGTAGAAAACACAAACAAAACATTAAATACATAGCTTATCTGTTAAATTCCCTCCAGTTGTGGAAGAGTATTTACTGAAATCTTTAGTAACACATGCAGACGTCATTTCCTCTCTTTAGATTACCACAGGTCACTGGAACGCTGAATAATAGTATTGCAAATTAATTTTTCTCGACTATGGTATAACGATCATAATTAGCAGCAAATCCTCTCGCTCTATTTGCATGAGCTGAGTTTTCCTTAATTACTCTGCAGTCTAATTATGGAGCTCAATCTGGAGAACTCAGAAAAGCAAGTGAGGCAGAAAGCCGAAGACAGCATATCCCAAGTCCTGGATTTACTACTCTGGAGTCCTCGGTAAACCAGTTGGAACTGACTCTATTTGTGTGGGTATTAGCATGTAAGCAGTGTCAGGGCGAAGACACATGGCTCTGGCCGGCCATGCTAATGGAAAGTGATATTGAGTTTACTAATTCAGATAAGGTTGCACAGATTGCCTTTTCTCCAATGCACAGGGGCTGTCGGCGAAACAAATGTGGGGCCCATGTTGCAATTAATTTGACTCTTGTTCCTCTAAGGCTGCAGTTGTACATTTAATTAAGCTTCTGCACGCTGGGCACATGCAGGAAGGATGGGAGTTTAATGGGTTCTTTTGAGTGAGAGTAGCTGTGGACGTTATGATTCAAACAGTAATGGCAATCATAGGACAAAGGTAATTTTAATAGAGAAGGACCTTTCTTCTTTCCTACCTGCAAAGCAGGCGATTTTTATTATCTCGATGACAGGTAGCAAACCATACCTTCTCCTCGGCTATGTCCCTCCCCATGTTTGTTGTGTTTGCTGAACTGCGAGTCCTGAGACAAATCCCATTCCCCCACTTTGTCGGGCAGAGCTTCTGCCACTTGGCTGATAATGTCTTTCATGAAAATAACCAGGACATCCTCCAAATCCTTGTCTGACAACCCAAAAGTCAGCTATCTTGGCTGTGGTCTATAGATCTACTTCCCAAATCATGTTCAGGCTTCTAGAAACAGACCAACAAGTCTTGTCAGTAAGCAGCATTTCCCTGTCCTGCCTGTTGACCCAACTCAGCTCCTGCACCAACAGGCGATGGGGGGGGGGGAGGGGCTCTGCTGACATCAGGTATCAGAAGTGTCATAAATACAGTAATCCCTAGAAAGTGGACACCTCAGCAGCACAGATGTCCTCCCCACCCGCTTTATAGCTCCCGTATTTAGAATTTTCAAAGCTTGACCCCTCCCCCCCTCCTAAGCGCTTGCGACTCCTCTGCGGGAATCCGGTTTCTCTCTGAACTCAGCCTTTGCCCGTTTTTCCGGTGGTACCCTCTCACATATGTCTTTATGGCCATAGCTTATTTTTCCTACTAGACGGTCACACTCTTCAGATGGTGGCAGCCTGATACTTGTCTCCATAGCAGCTCAGGGTCCTGAAGGACAAGGTACCTCAGGCATTCAGGGTATAAAGTGATGTCCCTCCTGTTCCTAAAACCCCCCGCACACAGCCCTTTCAGAGGGATGACGTCTTCCGCATGCAACGAAGAAAGTATACGGGAGATGTGCGAACACACGCCACACTTTGCTTTAGGCCTTTAACTCACTATGGTGTTATTGCGGTGCCACATGGGTCAGCTCACCCACGGACCTTTCAAGAGGGGTTTGCTACGTGCACTCCATAGCACCTCCAGAGTTGGGACTACAGAATTGGGTCCCCTTGAAAGTTTCCAGGTAATTATGCTCTTGTGTTTAACCCAGCTCTCTGTTCTTCACATGTATCTTCTGTTAGACACTGAAATGTAGCGAGTTGGCCTACCTTTCTGGAACACTGGTTTTTAAATATCACATGGGGAATTGGCACAACAGAGGAGCCCCTGCCTCACATTCTGACTCAGTAGGCCAGGCGGTGTGACATCCATCGTCTTTAGTCACCAGATGATTGAGGTAGACATCGCGTCCTGACACAACTGTGTCCCACAAAGATGAATATCCTTATGGACAGTAGCAAAAGCCATCTATATATCAAATGCTGCAGGCAGGGAGTTGGTCTATAAAGAAAAAAAACTACGACCTTGAAATGTCACACAGAAGAAAGTCAAGTTCATTTGTGCCACCTGTCATCTTCTATCCATCACCCAATCATTCTCAGTGACAAGATGACACATGCCTGAAAACGACCCTTTGTTTATAAATCCAATTTCTCCTTAAGGCTGGGGTGCTGAGCACAGTCTTAGGCAATATTAAGTCCTAATCACTCAGAAGGGAGTAGCTGAGGGCGAGAGCCCGTGAATGAGAGAATGCAATTACTAGGCTTCAGACCCTGCTCGTAGCCATCATGTACAATCCAACACGGCAACGGCTCTCTATTAATTTCTGGCAGGCTGGAGCACACACTGCAGAAATGAACAAATCAAAGTCCTCTACACAAGTTCTCACACAGGGAATGCGGGTACTAGTTTCTCCAACCAGTCCATTTGTTATAAAGCTCAGAGTTGGAAAATACCAGGATCAAACATCAGCCGTGTTAAAGAACCTTAAACTCTACCTGGTGATCTTTGGGTTTATCAAGCAAGAGAGTCTAAGTGTGGGCTTTCCAGAGGTCACTACCCAGAAGACTGGCTTCACAGCCTGCTTCAGCTCGCCCTTTAGGTCCTAGACACAGTCCTAGCCTTTCCCTTCAAATGAAATAAGCTGGCATATTCTCATAAGCATCTTAGCGCTTTTCCTCTCCTAGGAATCACCTGAATGATCTGACCGTGGTAACGAATAAGCTACAAGACAGACAGACAGCAGCTGCTGTGGTTTTCACACACTTGACTGGCAGATTCGTCTCCTCTCCTTTGACCTTTAACCTCTTTGTTTTTTAGTACCTGTTGCACAGGATTTCCCAAGAGGATCAGTAGAACTAACACAAGCAAGATACGTAACAACTACTGTGTTGAGTCGTGTTTGTGTCTATAGAGACATCTTAGAAAGAAGTGGCGTCTTCCAGTTGCATGTGCCCACAAGTCTGGAAGCTCCCTTCTTTCCATCCCCTGTCCTGCTGTAACTAAGAACTAACTATTCCAGATCTACCTCGTTCCAGATGTGATTCTCCACTGAGTACTCTCAGGTCCTGGTGAGGATTAGCAGAAACGGGAAGGCCCTTTAAAATAAGACAACCAGGCCGGGGAGATGGCTCAGCCCATACTACTTATCCAGAAGACCCAAGTTGGGTCCCAGAACCCTGGGTGGGTGAACACATGCGTGCACGCGCGCGCACACACACACATACACACACACACACACACACACACACACACACTAAATGTTTCAAAAAACAAGACAACTAAAGTAATTTAATATATTTAAGAAACACAAGATCTTAAGTGAAGCAAATAGGCTAGAGCTTTAAAAAACTATTTTTAGTTTGAATAGCTGCTTACAGGGACTAGGATGTAGTTCTTTGGCCATCTTCCCCAAACAGCTGGAATTCTTTTATTTGGAAGAGGCTGAAAACCCTGTTGACCCCAAGACCCCCTTTCCTCTTGATGGGGTACCCCACAGTGTGTGAGACTGTAGGGGAATCAGAGGACTAACACTGGGCAACAACAATAACGCAGAGAAACCTCAGATCTTCTTACTTACTTCCAGATCTGGACAGTTCTGTGTAATTGAGAGCCAGGGCTCTGCCTGCCCTGCATTCCATGCAAGCCCATGGCACAAGGCCCGGCCTGCCATACTTTATCCACCAGGTCTGCATTCTTCTGCTAAGACCCCAACATTTCCTTCTCTTGCAAAGGTCTAAGCTGTTTACAAGGCTGCATTTCCTCATGCCTCACAGTCCCACATCTGTGGCAGAACAGTGGCATCTGGTTCAATATTTCATTAAATCCTCCTGAAACCTAACAGTTCAATCTATTAGAAAACTACAGACCCTGAGCAACATAAATTACCTCGACGGCTGCAGCGGAGCACACGGCACAGGCCATTTACTGGGGAGACATTTACAGCCGGGAGTTTCTGCATGAAACAAAACCTTTATAAACCTCACTCAGATGATAAACACTGCAACTGAAGGAAGGAAGAAACCAGAACTCCTTGACTACAAAGGTTAGTTATGTCCAGAGAGAAGATCTCCACATGTGTCTCAATTACACATGGGACGAATCTAGCGTCTTCTCATGGGGACTGATTATGTGTGGGTCCATGCCTGTAGCCCAGGGTTTTGTACTTCTTGTCCCTCAGCCAATGACAGAAGAATGTTCACAAGAAAACCACACTGAAGTCTGTGCTTAATGGAAAATTTAGAGCTAATTTATTTTCGCTGTAGGGACATCTATGACTGAGGAGCAGAAGAGAAGACAGCCTAGATGTACAGCCTCGCGCTGGGCTTGTTTTGACCATCAGCGCTCAGCCAAGCCCACATTCAAATGTAGTTGTCACCTGACAAGTTCTGGGTGCCTGGTACCTTTGATGACAGTGATCACCTGGACCTCCATGCCTTCCATCATTCAATGACAACGACAACATTGGGGCTTGGTACAGTTAAACTGCCTGGTGTGCATGTGTGTGTGTGTGTGTGTGTGTGTGTGTGTGTGTGTGTGTGTGTGTGTGTGTGTGACCTCCCTTTTATTTGCAACTTTAATGAGCGCCTGCCCCTGACCACAGTTTACACTTATTAGAAAGGTAGACCTCAACTGGTTGGTTTTTCTCAACTTGTCACAAACCTAGACAGATCTGGGAAGAGAGAAGTTTTTGTTTTTTGTTTGGGGGTGGTGGTTGAGACATGGTCTCATTATGCAGCTCTGGCTGTCCTGAAACTCACTATGTAGACCAGGCTGGCCTTGAACTCACAGAGATTCCCCTGCCACTGTCCCCAAATTGCTGGGATCAAAGCATATAACACTATGCTCAGCTGAAGAGAGAATTTTAACTGAGTAAATCTGTAGGCCAGTCTATGGGGTATTGCCATGACTTAGGATCAGTGTGGGAGGGCCCAGCTCACCCAGGGCAATAAGGCTGGGCAGTGGCCCTGCAGTGAATTAGAAAGCAGTCTAAACACACCAATAGGCAGCCCTCTCTCATGGTCTCTGCTTAAGCTCCTTCCCTGACTTCCTTCAGGGATACATAAACTACAGAGTGAAACAAAGACATTCCTACCCAAGTTGTTTTTTATCATGCTATTTTATCACAGCAATGGAAACCCTAACTAAAACAAACCCAAAGAGATTAACTATAGGCCTAAAACTGCCTTTAGGTAATCCCAGGGGGGATTTTTAACCCTCTGGGTGAATATAGCATGAAGTGTGCGTTGCACAGAAAATAGGAAAATGAAGCTTTAATAATAAGAACAAATTCTCAGCCCACTTACAAACTGATTGCTTCACAGTTCGAGAGAGCCCAGACTCTACGTGACTAACTGTTTGGCTGGCAGAGCAATCCATCATACTAGAGCCTTTTCTGGACTGTGTAACTTCCTGCAAACGTCTGGGGCTGCCCCAGATGAAGACTTCTTGCTAGGGAAGTTACCTAGCCCCACTGGAAGAATGGGATGGTTTCAGATTACTTGTGTGGTCCGTGGATTGCCACTGCTCTACCATGAAATCAGTGTAGCTGTCATCACTTCCTTAGGTCATCAGCAAAGTCACATGAAGTGATTTATGCAGAAACTGTAAATTAGGAGTCACAGCTGTGGCTGTCCCCTTACCCCTGTGGAGGCATTTCACTTAGCTGGGCTTAGATGTCTCTCTCTCTCTATGAAATGAGGGATTAGGGAGCTTCTAAGTTAAGATCCACGTCTAAGATCACTCTTGTAGCTCTTGAAATGTCAGGCAGAGCTTCTATGGAACAATCGCCAGCATTTGATGTGTTCTACGAGGCAGGGCTATAAAGTGAACACCACGCGCTCAACCCTGCCTCCAGATCTCACTGCTTATTAAAAGTCCACAAAATAAATGGCCCAACATAGAAAAAAAATCTATCAGCACTATTATTTGGGGAATTAGAGTCCGCGTGGCCGTATGAGCGTTTATGTTTGGCATGAAGACATGGAAAGTAGTCACATTAGCATCAACCTCAGCAATTGCTGAAGGCTAAGTGAAACTCACATAAGCACCCCTAAGGTGTCAAGTTCCTGTCTCCAGGGGAAGTCTTGACTCTGATTTATGCAGGATCCCAGGATTTTTCTTCCTCACCAACAAACAGTCTACATCATTGATCTCTAACACTTTGTGAAGAAGTCTGAACAGACTCTGGTTTTGAATGAAAATGGGCCCCACAGGCTCTTGTATTTGAATGTTTGCTTCCCAGTAGGTAGACTGTGGAGGAAAGATCAGGAGGCGTGGCCTTGTTGAGGAGATATATAGCTAGGGGTAAGCTTGGAGGTTTCAAAAGCCCAAGCCAGGTCCAGTCTCCTGTTTTCTGGTGCTCTCTCATACTAGCTTGTGCTCTCTCTCTTGTCCTCTGTCCTCTCTCTCTCCCTCCCTCCTTCTCTCTCTCCCCTTCTCCCCTCCCTCCTCTCTGGGCCAGGATGTGAGCTCTCAGCTACTGCTCTCCAACACCACCCTTGCTTGCCTGCTACTAGGTTCCCTGCCATGATGCTTACTATTTGCAGGAGGAAGGGAAAGAAATGAGTGGAACGTGGCAGAAGGGAAGAGGTGGCTTGTTTCCTCCTATGGGACACACTGGTGGCATTTGCCATTTCAATCTTCACTGTGTCCCATATACTCACAGTATTTCTTTACCTCCAGAAACTATTTCTTAAAGGGTTGACATGCTATTTATAGAGAAATGGAATTCCAAACTCAAACAGAAAGGCAATAAATTTTATTTAACTTTTCTGCTGAGTCTAGGAAGAGCTTAACATGCATGGTATTACAATGAATGTAGACTTGGGGATGAGTAAATATTGCTTTTACAAACTGTATCTTGATGGCAGCCTGTGGGGTCATGGTGCATGATGGTAAGGGCTTGTCTGTGAAACTCCACTGCAGTGGGCAAACCATGCGCCATCAAACTTGGGAAAACAGAACTTAATGTTCCATAAATTAGCTTTGTTTTGCCAAAATTCAGAAATTCTAAGCATATACATAATCTAGGATCATCTATTGCTGTATCTCCTACAATAACATAAGTAGCTAACTCTTGATTCTAGTTATAAACCTTAGAAAACAGCCATTTTAATAAAAAAATATGGAACTGACTTATTTCTCTCGCTAATGAAGAAAAAGTCTGCAAGTGATCATATTTAGCAAACTTGTTACAAAGGAAAATTATTAAAAGCCAGAGAGGAATGGAGGCATTGAGTGCAGACCATGCACTGGCTTTCCTGGTTTAATTTTCTATGTTTACAATGAAATTTCAAAGTATACGTCGGAAGGGTTCCAAGGCTGTCATAAAGACCTTGCTATGGTTTCCTGATATTTGGTATTGCCTAGCAAGTGGTCCTCAGATCCAAGTTTTAATGAGAGAACCAAATGGTTTGGCATAAATATGAGATTAGCTGTCATCAAGAATGAAAATATGTTCTTGTCAAAAGTGTTTCAAAATATTTAGTAGCTTTCAGGATACATCTGTCAGACTAATGCTAATGGTATAAACTACAGTTGAAATAGATGGCAGAAAGCATGGGGATGATACTAAATATTTTTAGCTGTGTGATAGAAATATACTCTGAGTTGCCCAGAGTTGAGAAGTACAGACAATTTCTTGCTCAGAGGGAGATAACCCATGGACATGAAGAAGAGGAGACAGGCAGCTGTCATAAAAATTGGTGTGATGTCCTAACATCCAAAACAGCAAGGTCACTGAAGGCTGTGACAGGCTGTGTGTATCCGGGCATTATGCTGACCCCGCCCCACGACAACTGGCAGGATATGGACACCTGCCTTCAGGCAGATACTTAGACAGCTCAAAGGGCCCTGTGTTGTGCGGCTACGTCATGCATTATGTGGTTGTGTAAAGACTGTTTGCATGTGCAAGCTTTCCATTTTAAGGGAGCACCTCCCACCTGTTCGCCCCTTATCCCCTTCGATTCCTGTTCCCCTTCTATCTCTGCTCCTGGCTGGCCAACACCTACCCCTCCCTTTCTTCCCTTTCCCCAATAAACTCCAGGTGGGTTCTGCTGAGTTTTGTGGTTCATGTTTTGTCGCCCGCAGCTCAAGGGAAACAATAACACAGGCTCCATCCCTACCTCACTGGAAGGCGATACATCAGTGTCTGACACGCTAGTGTGGCACTTAAGTCATGTCCCAACACTGTCTGCCTGAAGTCTCCAACCTCACCTCGAGAGCCTGTGCCTGTGCCTGAGCCTCGCGGTCACAGGTCTGCAGAGGTACACAACAGTGACTGAACCAGTGCCTGCCAGCTCCCTCTGCACACACAGCCGAGCCTTCCTGCTTGCACGCAAGGAATAAGAGAAACACAGCTGGGTCATGGGGGCCAGTGCGGCTAAGAACAATGCTAGAAGGCACAGAGTTCTGTCTCTCTGGGACCCGCAGTGACCCACAGACAAAAAGAGGCTATACAGCTTCTTTCCTAATTCAAAGTGGTGCTAGGAATCTGGAAGCAGGAATCAGGAGGCCGGGGGCCTTTATGCTTTCAAAGGACTCGCTAATTGCAGAGACATGAAGCCCATTGGGTTGGAAAACTGTGCATTTAAGGAAGAAACTGGAGACCCCGTCTGCAGCTGGGTTCTTATTTCCACTCAATTGTAGTTTCTTTCAAACCTACTCAGATGTTCCATGTGGCAGAGGCTCTTGAAGGCCCATAGGGCCTGACTCCTGGGTGAGTTCTGACTTACACGGGGCCAGCTTTTAGGCTGTCTGGGTCTGGGTCTGCTGTGTAATTTGTCTTCTTTCTCTGATTCTTGGGGTGAGGGATGCAGGCATAGCGGTCACAGTGCAGACCAGTTTCTGGCGTCCCCACCCCCTTAGCTCACTAGAATAGCTCATCCGTCTCTGAGTTCCAAGGGAAGAACCCACCCAGTGGTTCAGAAGGGAAGAACCCAGCCTTTCCTTTTGGTTCTATAGCCCGCTGACCACGTGATCTTACGTAACTCACTCTTCTGGGTTGTGCTGGAGTTAAAGTAGCAATGTAGAGTCACTAAATGCGTATAAGGTGCAACTGCCTAGTATGAGTCAGATGCCTCATTTAGCAGACTCTGGTCCCCGCCTCTACTGACATTACATAAGTAGTGATTTAGAGTAAGGCAAGTCTCGGTTTATCCTACTTTGTGGTTTTTGCCCCCTCTTCTCATCAATAAACTTGCTTGGAAGAACGATAGGCTATGTGGGATTTTTTTTAAAGGTATCATAAGGGATATATGCCACTGGGAAGTGTTCCCAGATAGGACCAGTTACAGACATGCTGTCAGTGGAATTGGAAAGAGAAACCCATTCAGCAGACTATGCTGGCCAAGGCACAAACACTAACTAGGTAAGAGACTTCCTGGCTGACGGCCTCATCCAATGGAGTCCTCAAGCCACCGTGATAAACATTTCAGAATCCAAAAATCTATTTTAACTTGTTTCTCCCCCTTCATTCTGCTTAGTTTGTCTCTAAATTTATGGCCCTCTCATCAGAGCTGTTTCATTTACCTTTGCTTAATTTGATTTGTTATTTGTGCAGAGCTCCTGTTAGACTGTTGAAAGTTCTTCACATATTATCACCCAAATGAGCAGCGCAGCTCCTGAAAAAGAAGTGATTGCCGAGGGCCCTCGGCTGAACTAAGGCGGCCAATGCCAATGCTGTGGTCAGGATGGTAATTAAAGATACTTTCGAGAACTCAAAATTTTATAAATCACAGGACACACGGCATTTATAAAAAAAAAAAAAAAAAAAAAAAAAAAAAAAGAAAAAAACTGAGCAATGCCCTCCGTGTCTCGTGTTCAGAACAGGGCCCGAGGAAACTCAATGAGCAGCGTGACTCTGCACATAATCAGATCTATAATTGTGACCTTTCAAACAGTGAACTTCTTAATGGTCCTCATTCATCAAGCGCTCTCCCCGCTCAGAGTTCCTCCCTCCACATAATGAGTCGTCCTTTTACTCAGATACTTTGGACTTCAGTTTGGGTGCTGTCCTCTAGGCTGCGGCTGACCAAGGAAGAGAAGGCGTGCGTGGGAATATGAACCGGTTATTCATACTGTGTTCCTTTGGCACACGGTTGCCCACACCAGGCCGACCTCGTTGGAGGAATGTCTCTAACAGCTTGGGCAGCACGGTTTTATAAGGCAAAGGACACTGTAGATGTACAGCCTGGCCTCATAACTGGCCAGCTGAGGATTGACAAGTGGGTGGTTCCTTGAGGGGTCCCTCGACAAGCTCTGCCTAAGCCAGAAGGCGGGGAGGGGGGAGTCAAGCTTCATGAACCATGCTAGGACTCCGTGGAATCCCAAATTAAGACATACACATCAAATTTGATGTTAGGGCAATGTGTAGAGAGGAGAATTAGAACTGTCTGGAATTTCAGATGGATAGGTTCTCGGGGCCTAAGGACCTCCCAAACCATTATGAGAGTAGAGAGAGTGTATTTGGCTGAGGCAGGTAAGCAGTTGCAGGACAGGAACTGAGGTAGAGTGGCCTGGTCTGGTCACAGGGGCAGCCTGTGTGGCACGGGCGTGGCATCCTCAGCAGGATGAGAGGCCTTGCGGCGGGCTGAGGGAGGGGAGGGGCAACGCTGTGATCGTGGCATATTGGGTATGCTCAAGGGTTCCACGTATCTGTGGTAGCCCAAAACAGCAACGGGCTGTGCCGATCACAAGGCCACAGACAGAGGACGTTTTGCTACTAAGCATTTGAGTAAGGATCTTCTTCCTGAATTTGTTTTTATTAATATGTCTTATGGATAGAGGGTCAACGAGCCAAGGTTTGGCACACACTCATTATTAACCACGGTCTATTGGACAGGAGCCCGTAGGAATGATGTGGCAGGTGATTAGCAAAGCTGACCAGAGAGGGAAAAGCCTGTGTGAATCCTGGAGTGACTGCTACCACAGACAGAAGCCTAGACTTTTCCATTGTAAAAGCACTGAATAGGAGACTCGAAAAAGTTAGTATTTTAAGAGCCATGCCTACAGCATAGAGAAAAAAAAAAAAAACTCCTCATCCTCACATTTGTTTATTCATTTTAAAGTCTAAATTCTTGTGAAGGGTGAACAAAACAGAAAGCAATAAGCTATTTACAGAAGCGTGTTGCAGGGGTGCATAGAACAGTAAGGTAGCTGTTTCCAGAGCCTAAGCAAGGCAGGGAAGAGGCAGGGAGGACACTGGTGCAGGGGCAGAGGCGGGAGGGCAGCCGGTACTCTGTAGCGGGCATGGGGGGGGAGGAGGAAACGGCAGCCCATACTCTGTAGCGGGTATCGGGAGGGCAGCCGGTACTCTGTAGCCGGTATCGGGGGAGGGCAGCCGGTACTCTGTAGCCGGTATCGGGGGAGGGCAGCCGGTACTCTGTAGCCGGTATCGGGGGAGGGCAGCCGGTACTCTGTAGCGGGCATGGGGGTGGAGGAGGAAAACGGCAGCCCATACTCTGTAGCGGGTATCGGGAGGGCAGCCAGTACTCTGTAGTGGGTATCGGGAGGGCAGCCGGTACTCTGTAGCTGGTATCAGGGGAGGAGGAAACTTGTGGACAGTGGTTAAGTGAATGTGAAGAGAACCCTGAATGCTCCCAAGAAAGCGAGGACACAGATCTGCAGTGACAGCTAGGGCAGCTGCCCTGACCTGATCACTGGACATCCTGCACATAGAGCAAACAGTGCACTGTGCCCTATAAAAATGGGTCCTTAGTTAAAATACGTGCAATACAAACTTAGCAAGCAAATGATAGTTTAAATAACTTTTTCTGACCTTTTACTTAAGCCATATAGGAATTCAAATGTATATATCTATTCAACTGCTTTCATATTTTAAATTAAGAATGCAAAGAATTATAGTCAAGTTTTAAAACAGCCCTACCTTCCCAGCAGGGGATCTATCCACTAGAATATTTGTATCACAGGAAAGTTAACCACATGTGATCCTGGGGAACGTATATTCCCTGTGGATTTAGTATATGCGTTGCCATCCTTCATGTTCTTAAATGCCAAAACTATTCAAAGGCTTGCAGTATATGCTTGTCCGTGATGGCAGCCCAGGCCTTGCACATACCGGCAAACACCCTACTCTACAGGCTTGGATTGAAGAAGGCCAAAGCAAGCTTCTGAGCATGGCTACCCAGGGTTGTCTCACAGGCCCACCAAGCCGCCCCCTCACAGGAAACAGGAGAGTGGATACCAGAGTGGAAACAGGGACAGGACAGAGGGAAGGACAAATCCAGGCGTCCAAGTTGGAATCGGGCATTCAGGCAGGGGCTGTGCCCGGTGCCAGAGGAACACAATTCATGCTGGAGCCCTGTCAGGCCGAGGAGAGAGAACATGGGCCGTTCGTAGGCAGTGTGGCCTGAGGCGTCTTTTGACATGCTTTTCCTTGCTTTTTGTTTTTGTTTTTACGAGGTAGAAGTGCATTTACGGTAAATGAGTCATTTTCACTTGTTGGGGCAGTAAGACCTCTAGAAACAGCTTCATGCTATTGCCACGAGAGCGGCGTCAGCACACACAGTGAAATGACGCCGCCCCAAACCTCTTCCAGGCGATCCAAATGCACAGTCTACGGGGACCCGGGGGGGGGGGCACTGTGTTTCGTCTTATGCTGCTGACATTGTCAAAACCATCAAAACAACAACCATGTTCGCTAATTAACACAACAGGTCTTCCTCAGCCTTTTGAAAATCCATACTGTAAAATGAATGTAAATGAAAGACTCCATTTATAACTCCATCCCCTATTAAGAAGAAATTCAGATTTATGCTAGAATTTCATGACACAAGGATCCAGCTTAAAAACTTGACCTATTTTTCTTTCTTTCTTTTTTTTTAAGAGTATGAACTTTTCTTCTATTTTGAGTATGGTTCATGGCTATTTTTACTTATTAATCTAAAGTAAAATGGGAAAGAGATTCAGCGATTTTATGTAATTTGAGTTCTGGGACTCTCTGAGAGCCACATTTCAGCAATCACACTACTAAGTAAAACATCCTATTTGCACTCTCTTGGTGTGCTCTCTCATGCTAGCAGAGGGGAGGCCATGCCAGCCCGAGTAGTCACAATGCAGGCAGAGGGAGGACCAAAGATCAGTAGGTCCAGACACAGTGGCCATGAAGAACAGTCATATTTTCTCTTAACATCCTTGGCTACAAGGAGTTTCAGAAGTTAGATGCAAAGAACTGTGTTTTCATACATGAGCCATGCTGATGGACCATAGAGGCTACCTGAGCTGGAGCGTGCTGGGCCACAGCACCAGGAATTAGGAGGACCTCCTGGTGGCATGGGGCCCAGCTCTAAGAAGCCTGTCCCAACCTCCTGGGACTGTGTCAGTTGGAGGAACAGAAGGTGGGTACACACTGAGGACATCTGTCCCCACCTGGCTGGCAGGCCACGGGGTCTGTTCCGGCTGGCTTTGGTCCCTAAGGTACTGTGTGTAAAGCCACAGCCAAGCCTCTGCAGAACCTTCTGGTGGTCCCCAAGCACATCGGCACTGGTGGGATTTCTGTGCACATCTCTGCAGAGAGAGTGTTTGCACTACCCAGCCCTCCCCCTGGGTAGCTGGGTCTTTGCATCATGAAGACAAGAAAGTGAAGGGAGGCTTCCTTTGTGTTTCCAGGCAGCCTGGAGGATGGGAGGTAAGCGACAGACCGCCAACCCCATTCCTGCGCACAGACATCTAGCCTGGGTCAAACATGCCGATCGATTCAAGTGCTGGTGTATAAGGTCTCTATATCTGGCCTTTATTTAGACAAGTACATGCTAAATGCTCATATTTTATATGACACACACACACACACACAGAGAGAGAGAGAGAGAGAGAGAGAGAGAGAGAGAGAGAGAGGAAGTTGACATTGGCATACGTACTTCTCCATGTACTCTCATAATGTGAAATTTTTGAAACTGGGACTTGAATTAAGCATCACACTTAGGGTATCTCCCTCATAAGCCTGCGATGGGATACAGCTGAGGGTGTAAGAACAGGACCAGAGTCAGTATCAGCTTGCCTCCAGCCAAACACATCCTCCATCTCTTTGAAAACAGGGTTTTTCATCAAAATTTCCCTCTTATCTTTTCATTTCATAGTGTCTTCAGAAATATTTGCCTTCCCCCCCCAACAGCAAATTTCTTTTTGGTAGTACTAGTATCATATTGCTTTAACACAATAGAATGGGCACTAAGTGTTTAATAACTTGCTTCATTTGTAAAATGCACCATAGACAGGTGACAGGGTATGCATTTCAGTGTTAAGATAGTTATGTGTATCACTAACAGGTGCTTCTGTAAAGGATGGCTCCTGCGTGCTATCTCACACAATAATTCCTATCTCTTTAATTATGTTTCCACAGTCACAACTGTTGAGATTGCTATGTAGCACAGTGGCTTAGACAGGAACATAATTATAATTAGTATGAATGCTCTCAAACTTATGTAAGATCTACAGCGATTTTTAGAAACAGCAGCAAATCTAATTAATCACAGTAAAATCGACAGTGGCGATACACCAAAGTCTGCCAAACTGTTATTGAGATAAATTACTCCTTATGGAAAATGTTGAAAATGCAAGTATTTTTATTTACAGAAATTCACTAAATTAGATGTGGGTAAAATAGGTTAAAAAAAACCCCTCCCATTTGCACTATTGTAAATTAATTATGAGAGCGCACTGCGATGGGCTATGCATAAAGATTACATTTTCTCGGTGTTTGTTCACCTTGAAATGTTCCTCTGCATTTGCTGCCCCAAGCACATGCCATGTAAGATAGGGACAGAAGATACTGACTTGCCCACAGATAAAAGAAATCTATGGGTCTTACCAAAGGGTGTGTGTGTGTGTGTGTGTGTGTGTGTGTGTGTGTGTGTGTCCCCGTCTCTCTGTCTGTCCAGGCAAAGCCTAACAGATTTGTGAGTGTCAGGACAATGTGATACACCGTCACAGCCATGCCTATTTTTGGTCACTGTCACCTATGTGCTAAAGCCTCCCATGAATTGATACTTTATGTTCTTTGTCAGAGTTCTATCATCAGCAAATATTGTTTCACGGGACTGTCCTTTCAGAAGGTGAAGTGACGTTCGCTAAGTTATAGTAACTGACAACGCGTCCTAGCAGAAATGCTAAGACATGCACCGGTGCCTGGGTTTGACAGACCTATGCCTAGCTCCAGGCTGACTAGCTTGCAGCACTGAGCATCACAGACAACGAGCTCATCCTCTGCAGAAGACAGTTCACCTTTCCAGCGGTCCTTCCAGAAACACTGATAAATTAGCCAGCCTCATACTTTCTCTTGTGCTGTGGCCATGAATGCACCATCCCAAATAGAAGGCTAAGTAGGTAGGGGTGGAGGTTTGAAAGAAAATGGCCCCAAAGGGAGTGGCAGTATTGTCTGTGGGTTTATTGGAATAGGTGTGGCCTTGTGGTAGGCAGAGTGTCCCCTGTGGGGGGGTTGGGGGTCTCACATGCTCATGCCATACCCAGTGAGTCTGTCCACTTGCTGCTGCCTTTGGATCAAGATTTAGAATCCCCAGCTCCTTCTCCTGCAACATGTCTGCCTGCACACCACCATACTCCCAGCTGCCATGCTCCCATCATGACGATAATGGATTAAACCTCTGGAACTAAGCCATCACCTCAATTAAATGTTCTCTTTTATAGAGTAGCCGTGGTCATGGTGTCTCTTTACAGCAATAGAAACCCTGACTAAGGCCGTAGGTAAATAGATGATAGATAGATAGATGATGGATAGATGATAGGCAGATAGATGAATGTGTAGGTATTAATAAATAAATCTATGAGTAGAGCAAAGCCAGGCTAGTGGTACAAACACAAACCTCTACAAAGTTTGATAACACTAATTGCCACCTAGAAAAAACAGCCAGTTCTGTGCAGACATCCACACCTGAGGTCATTCACTTCCTTCTCTCTCTTTCATTCTCTTGCTTCATTCCCTTCTGGCATCTCCTTATTTATTAAAAGTCTTCTGTGGGACTGTGAGAAATGTGGCTGAAAGATCAGTTGCTCAGCGACCACCATCACAGGACTTAAAGCGACTGAACAAAGAGGGTATTCGGAAGACCCACTGGGTAGCTTAAATAATGAAACATGCCTGTTACGCATCACTGAAACTCCAGCAACCGATGCATGATTCATGCCAGGCTTTAACTGTTCTGTCTAAAAATGATGCTTGCAAAATTTAAACTTGAATTTTGGTGAGAAACCCTGAACAATTCCAGGTTTTGAGCATTTCCATCACGTGTAGCACAAGCCTAAATTTTCAAGGGTTGCATTCATAGGCAGAGTGTGTTGGCTAATTTGTCTTATGGAGAACAGAGTCTCTGTTCCAGAGAAAGCAAATACAGTGATGCATGCTGTGTAGACAGCCCTGTTAAGATTACCGTGTAGTAAATAATCATGTAAAGTCTGACGTGACTTATGGGTCTTTAGTCTAAAGTTATATCAAGGCCATATGTTACCAGAGGCAATCTTCTCAAATGCATAATTTATAGCATCAGCCCTCTGACTACCTGAGAGACCTAGGTAGAAAAATGAACAAATCTAGTGGAAAAAGACCCTTGGAGGATTAGTTAGCATTTAGCTGAGGTCACAAGGGCAACCGGATTACTACATTTCAAGCTGTTCCTCACAGAGAGCTTGCTGGATGACACAAAGATCCAATATAGTCTAAGAATTTAAAATAAGTCTCAGATATCTTCAGTTCGAATATCTAAGCATAAAGAACCCATTGTTACACGAAGTTTTCCTTGGTAAATGTTAAAAACAATACAACATCACTGATATCTCCGAATGGATAATCTACATAAAATGCTGAGGTGAGGCTCAAACAAAGATCATCCATAAGAAAATATGAGTGATGAGGGACAAGAAAAAATAGTGACAACATGGTAGCTCGTGCCCGCCATCCCAGCAGCCAAAGGGTGCATGCAAGATCTCGAGTTCACGGGTCCAGCTCGGGCTATAGAGTGAAACCCTCTTTCCCAAAAGAAAACAAGCAAACAAAAGAATAAAAGATGAAGAGAACAATGAGACAGGAAAGGAAGAGATTGATGAGGGACAGAGGACACGTGGAAAAGGCAAGACCACAAAGCCGGCTGGGCTCCCACGCTTGGCAACGAACTCACTCACATATTGCTCTAACACAAGGCTTGTCTTTACTTTGGACGTTCCTCCAACTCGACAAGCTCACACTGAAGAGCTCTGGAGTTGGGATTACCACTTCTAGTTCAAAAGGCATATCCGCGGGCCAGGGATGTATAAGGGGAAATACACCCGCACAACGGAACTCTGATCTCCAGACGTCCTGAATTGAATGCTCCCTTCCGCTATCAGGTGTCTTCCAGTCCTTCTCTTCTCTACGTTACCCCTGCCTTGCTGCAAGAAGAGCTAGGCTTCTTCCAAACTTCCCTTCCCCTCCCAACAGCAATTAAAAATTTACCTCCTGTTACCCCATCCCCATTCAGCCACTCTCCTTACGAGAGCTTCCCTCCTTGCTAAATCACATCTGAATATACAACTTTAGCTGAGACCACAATCAGCTAGACTCCTCGACAGAATCCTCCCATGGCCGCACAACCTTCATGATATGACTCCAGCAGGCTCGCCTGCTTCACCTTCTCCGCCCGTGACCACATCCCCATTCCTTGCCTACAACTGCTTTTACCTACAGAGCAAAGCAGCAGGCCTCCGTCTGGGGCCATTTACCACACTGCTTCCAAAGCATCTATATTTCTGTTTGTCGTTTTATATAATTGAAGACTTTATTATTAAGGCGGATTTTTAAAAACTCGCTCATACCAAAGTGGGCACTGGATGTTTTCCAACCAGAGAAGGAAAGAATAATCACTTACCTATCTTAGCCAGATTTCCTCATCTCTTCCACCAAGGAGCGGTCGCTCCCTTAGCCAGACAGAACCATATAGTGACACGAACTCGCTCTAATGACTTAGCATTCACCTGTGGATGCTCTGGTTTTCAACTTTGGGTCTGAACTTTGAGGTTGCTTTCTCATGGGGCACTGTACTAATGAACTACTCTAGCATAGTGCCAACATAGGGCGCCGACTCAAGAAATCCATCCCCAGCCTTCATTATAATGGGAGGGAAATCTTCCTCCTCACACACTCAGGAACATCAAGTGCAAGAACTGTCAGTCATCAAGACCAAATACTTGTCAGGAGATAAAACCATTTCACATAGTTTTTATATTATCCCGTGGGAAGAAATGGAGCTCTTGTACTCATTTTGGCATGATATGCTTTTCATTTTGTTTTGCTTATGATATGCTTTTTAGATTCACCCCCTCCCTCCAAGTATTTACTCTAAATTTCTGTCTCCTAATTGCAAATGCTACATGAGTAAAGATGTTTGCAGCCGGTCACAGCTGTGTCTTGACCTCCA
Source organism: Phodopus roborovskii (assembly GCF_943737965.1). NCBI lineage: Eukaryota > Metazoa > Chordata > Mammalia > Rodentia > Cricetidae > Phodopus > Phodopus roborovskii. The sequence goes on from NW_026126461.1 coordinate 16,042,473, forward strand.
CTGCCTACCCAGCAACTGGATCTTCCCATACGCACAACGTGACCCGGCAAACGCCGAGCCCCACGTAGGGCAGCCAGCTGCAAGCTCACCTCTTCTTCATGATCAGAACAACTCCAAGAAAAATGATAACGAACAGCAGGATGCCCGCGATCACGCCAGCAATTTTAACCGTGTGGTCGGTTTGCTTCTCAGGTTCAGGGACTGGCTTGGGAGTAACGGCCCCTGGAGATGAAGAGGAAAACAATTGTGTAAGGCAAAATAAAGACGTTACATTTAAACGTCTCCCCCTGCATCCAACGGAATAATATGGCTTAATCAGAGCCAGCAGACAGATAGGCTTTGGGCTCTCTCTCTCCTTCCCTCCCTCTCTTCTCTCTCCCTCCCTCCCTCCCTCCCTCCCTCCCTCCCTCCCTCTCTTCTCTCTCCCTCCCCCTCCCTCCCTCCTAAAGCAGCTTTCCTAGGTACTGAAGGCACTGTAATTGTTCTCCTGTTCAACACTTCACTCCGCCACAGCACACCCACGTCTGACCCTTTTGTAAGAGACTTCTCAAACACACTTTCAAATATTTTTATTATCTCTTTTAACACCCATTCTTCCTCCCATTAAAACCCTGCCAGCAGCACAGTAACCATCCCTAAGCCTTTATCCAAATTTGATTTGCTGGAACATTTTTTCCTCAATTATTTTTCATAAATGAAACAATAATTCCATCACATATTAGCCCACACACCTGGGAAAGTGAGATAAGCTCATTTGCCATGCATTTTTTTTTTAACCAGCAATTGTTTTTTTTTTTTCAACACAATAGAGACCCCCCAACCTCCCCCACCTTTGGAAATCTGAATGTAGGTCACATCTGGGAAGCAAAAGGATCCTTCTAAGCAATTTATTCCCCAAGTGGGCAGCAGCTGGCGATCATGCCACTGGCACCCACGGTTCATATCTGTTTAAATGAGATAACCGGGGCCTCGGAGGAGCGGCCGTGTCTCAGCTCGCTTTGCCTGCCTGTTTCTAACGCACGGCTCGTCCCACAGATGGTATAATGTGATGGAATGTCAAATCCATGTCTGATGAAATATCCATTTCCTCTGCTAAGTGAGTTCACGATGAAGACTATCATGAGTGTAATGTCCAATTCATTCAGCTCCACCCACTTTTTAAAGGCGTTTCCTCCTTGCCTCATCAGGATTGGATGGCCTTTGGAGTTTCCTAAACAGAGCAGTTTTATGAGCAAGCTTATCGCAGGCTCGCTTCCCACTTTTGATAATGAAGAGCGAGAGTTTGCGCCCGCCTTCCCCCTTTCCATTGTGTTTTCCACCGGCGTGCTCCCCTGCGTTTGAAAAGCCGCACTGGCCCCGGGTCTGTGCCCGAATGTCACCGTGGGGGACGGGCTGGGTGGGTGATAGCCGCCCAGGTCTCCTTGGGAAGCACACGGACCCCCGTTGCTTTCCAACGCAACTCATGCTACATTTTTCATTCAAGAGAACATGGCTGTGACCTGGCCCGATGAGGCTGGGCGTCGGGCAGAGGAGGCCACGCTCACATGCTTTTCTCCTACAGTGCCGATATGATTGTCCCAGATGCCGCGTCTACTGCCTCTTAGTGCCGGCTTCGGCGACTGACTTTTACTGAAAAGGAGCCTTCTAGCCATGCACCTTCCTTCCTTCATCACTGACAAAATGATGCACACTGTAAGTAAAGCCTTCGGGAGGAACTTCTGCTGACTTTGTTATTATTATTATTATTATTAATTATTTTACTTCTGACAATGTCAAGAGGACAGGAAATCCTTGGTTTTTGTTTTTTGTTTTTTCCTTGGATGGGTAGCCCTCAAACCTGCTGTCTAGTTAAGTGTTGAAAGTATTAATGATAATTATTTTATAATAATTATGGCTGAAGAACACTCACTGCCATAGACCCGGAGGGCACAGCACCAGGTGGCTGATACAGAGGAGACTGTTACATTAAATATGTTGTTTGAGAAGAATCTATGTGAAATGTATAGGTGCTAAGAGAATGTATATTTCAAAAATGCAAAAAAGCCACCCTGCAAATTCAGAAACGGAGGTCCAACCACCTCCACCTTCATTTAATTTCCAACCTTAAATGTGTAATTTGCAAACTATCTTCTGTTTTCCTTTCAAATGTTGGCATACTGGCAGCCATTTTTGTTTACCTTGCTAGCTAGAGGCTAGTTCCCCAAATTTATTTTCAACATAGCAAAATGATTTTTAAGTTTTTTTTATTGTTGTTTTGTTTTTATAGTAAATTCGCCAACTGAGAAAGAAAGAATTTAGGAAGAGAATATTTCAGTTTAAAATAGTCTCACATGAAAAAGTAAGCTCTGACTCACACATCGCAAGGTGTAAGAGAGACGGCTGCCTCGCACAGGTTTGTGCTTGCTTCTGCCAACCAAGTGGGTGTTTTCCCTTGAGTGTTTCGCCTAAGCCATGATGTAGCTTTTGGCGGGGCAAAGTCCTTGTCCTTTTAGGGGAGCACTAAGGGGCCTTGTTACCAGTCGGGGGGAAGTTCAATATCGCCCTCACTTAGGACTCGTTTTGGACTTTTTCCCTTGCAGGTCAAGAAAATGAATTGTCTTGGAGCCCCGAGCGGCATAGCAGCGTGATCATGGTGTCACTTGAAGCACAACGGTCACCCCTGAGGAGATGGGGGTCTGCCCGGGACCACCCACCTGGCTCACTCAGATGTCTAGGAGAAGCAGAAAACCGCAAACACCAAGTCAAAATTAGGTGCGTACTAGCTTCCCACAGCCAGACGAGAAGGCACCTGTGGCTGTTGGCTGCCTCTCAGTACAGGCAGGCCCTGCCTTCATTATGTGGTAGCAGGCCCTGTGCGCTTCCAGAAAACGGTGTCTGTGTGGGCTCCCCTTAGAGTGGATGAGGGGTGAGAGATGGGAGAGGAATAACTTCTGGCCTTTAGAAGTGTGGATGCCTCACCCAGATGTCCCACATCAACAACAGCCACAGTGCAGCAGAAGACAGGGTATGCGTGTTCCTGTGACACTGGGTTCAAACCCATGCCTCTTCAGTAAGTCCCTCTCCTGCATCAGGTACTGTAACTGAGGGGGATCAAGGGAACAGAGCTCTGAGTCCTCATGCCCTCATGACAGAGATCTAGTCACTGTCAACAACTCAGGAAACCATGCAAGGACCTACTTGGTGCGGAGCAGGGAACAGAGTTGGAAAGACTACCTGCCAGAGGCAGCAATGTGAGGCCTGAGAGATGCCCACAGAAGCGTGCACGGACCAGGATCTGGCAGAGAAGGCTTGGTGAGTACATAAGAGCTTCACTTCTGGAGCCCCAGTCAGGGCTGAGAATAGTCTAGGAGGGAGCTTGGATGCAAGGTTTTGGGCGGTGATGGGCACTGCCCACAGGGAGAACATTGTGAGACAGATAAAATAAGCCAGCCACAGGGAATAATGGAATTGGCCCGGAGAATAACCAGGCAGGAAGCCGCAGGTTCCGAGAAGGGGAAGGAAGGGGATTAGAGCGCAGAAGGAAGGCTATCACTCCAGTAGACGGGGCTCCCGAAGTCATAACAGAGCGGAGCAGAACTGGAGGGTTACCCCCGACTGCCAACAGGGCCTGCTCCAACCTCCTGGCTTGAGTCTTGCTTGGGTGAAAGGGGTTAGAGCCCCTTCTCCAGGGGGTTAGGAGGGTTCGGGTTGGTTCAGCATTTGAACTCAACCGGAGCAACACATGAGGTTCTGTCATCACAGCATGCTCTCGGTTACTCAGTGGCCAAGCAGTGCCACAGTCTCCCCTCTTGACTTAAGGTGCCTGGGGGCAGGGGAGAATCAGGAACGACGGGAACACTGGGACACGGAAGCTGTGGGAATATCGATCCCTTCTTGAAGCCTTGGAATCCCTGACTGGCCCTGGACCTCAGGCTCTCTTCCTCCTCTTAAGTGCTGTGGCCACAGGGATTGTGTAGGGCTGGGGATCACACCCAGGGCCACTTCTGAAGTACTCTACCGTCTCTGCCATTTGACAGCACCTCCCCCTAAGTGTTCGGAAGAGCAATGGTTAAAAAGAAAGTCTCCATTCCAACCAAGCTAGCCTCAGTCACTTCATACCAGCATTTTATGGCTACACGGAAGCCATGATCTAATTTTTGTCTCTCCCCCCCACTTTTGACCCCTTGTACAGGCTGCTCTGTTCTCTTCCTTTTAAAAGAGGGCCATCCAGGCTTCAAAGATTGACGTGAGACACATGATTCACGTCTCGTTGCCCAGAATATTATAGTTCCTTGCAGCCTTATTTATTTTATTCTTCAGCTGTACCTTAATATCATATGGAATGGCAAAACAATCCAAAGATTTTTCATCTAAATTACACAGTATTGTCTTTCTTTCTAGGAATAGTCAATTACAACTCGGAGAATAACCTGTGCTCACGCTCTGTGTAACCTGATTATGCTTTTGAATTTGTAGCTTTCCCTCTGCCCCCTGATTCTGCTGTAGGGCAAACAGAGCGTGCACAACTTCCAAATAATGATCGCATGTGTAGTTTTTCATGCACAACTGAGACACTCTGTTGTTTGAAAGGTGCATCTTCCCCTCACATTAATCTGCTCTCTCTCTCTCTCTCTCTCTCTCTAGTTTTGGCTGTAATTTCATGGCAGCTATTGCTCCCATTTATTGATGTGGCTGACACCCCGTGGATAAGACGATTTATCAAAGACTCTGAACTCACTATCCGGACTCTAAAAGTTCTGAGAGAATTATTAACACTATTACTATTCTGATGAAATACTTTTCTTTTTCCCATTTGAATTTCTTGAATCACGGTCAAGTCATAAAATGAGGAATCAGCCTGTCAATAAGGAGTCATCAACCATGTACATTTCACATATAAAGTACATAATCAATAAAAGGATGTAAGCGGCTGCTGCAGGGATTTTGGAGGATGAGTTAGTTAAAAGTGTGCACGCACGCGTGTGTGTGCGCGCGCGCGCGTGTGTGTGCGCATGCGCGTGTGTGTGGAGGGGGTCCCAAGACACTGAAACTAAACTTGGAAGGTATTAAAATCACTATCTGATCTATTGTCAGTCACACGTTCTGTCAGAGCTTGTGCTTAGCATGTAAACATGACTTCTGTGGCAGGAAGAACATAAATGTTTCCTACAGAGAACAATGGAAAAGCCCCCATCCCAAGTCCTTTCTGCTTCTGAAATTTAGTTACTTTGTTATCAAAGATAGATATAGTTAGAGCCCGTGTGATGGTTCCAAGAGTAAAACCACTGCCACCTGGCCTGATGCCCTGAGTTTGATCCCTGGGACCCACATGGTGGGGAGAGAGAACTAAGTACTGAAGTTGCTCTCCAATCTCCATACATACACTGTAGCACATGCCTGCTAACACATACACAACACATAATCAGTCATAGGTACACACACACACACACACACACACACACACACACACACACACACCATATCATCCACACACATACAAACACTATTTTTTTTAAACTGAGTGCATTCAATAAATTAAACATGCTTGCTAGAGTATCATTACTTCAAGGGCCTGAAAACCTACAGAGAACCTGGGAAACTGCGTGTTAGGGTGTGAAGTATCTTCCACATGCCTCAAGAGCTACACACATGTGGCCCTTGGATGTGTAACGGGGTGCTAAGGAGTATGGTGCTACACAAGCACTCTATCCCAAGTTCAGGAAAATGCTTGTGAATACGTAGGCATAAAACGAAGTCTTACAGGGGAAACTTGAGAGAAGACTTGCACATTCTGTGTCTAGAATACGACAGGTTCTCAAAATCAGAGCAAGTAAATGAACCTTGGCCATACAGGGCGGACATTTGGCCCTCAGCCCATAGAGGGCCTCACTCTGGCCTCAGGCTGGAGAGGAGGCCACGGATAGGTAGATAAGCCTGCCAACTCCTAGAATGCCAAACGCTGCCTCTGCTCCCGCACCCAGGCCTCGCTTTACCTTCAGCTCTGAACCTCCGCACTCCATACACACGTCTTATCAAATTGTGTTTACAGTGTGCAGAGCCGTACCGATGCCCTAATTAGTAACTCAAATCGGGTCACTCTTTACTAAAACTAAAACCACCAAGACAAGAGTTTCCCAAGGCTTATTTCAGGCAGCAAGGCCTGTTGAAATATTTACCCTTTTAAAACTTTATCCCTTGCTCATTTCTAAGTGACTTCTACCACTCTTGTTCTTGGAAATAGAGATGTTCACCTTCCCCTCCCCTCCGGGATGCTTTCCCTGGACCCTCTCTGTAGTTCAGATCTCCCCTAGTCCCTCACACCCACCAAGTTCCGGCACCTCTACCTGTGACGTCTGAGCACACAGCAACTGTTCACTCTGCAAACCCTGAGAGCATTTGCCTCTCTCTCTTGCATAAAACTTACCCACTTTCAACCCCAGGTTCATTGGTTCTGATGAGTCCTCTTTACCATACGCTAAACTCTATGCTCTTTGGGACAAAACTGTTTTTTGACTTGTTTGTGTTCCCTTGATGTGACCAGCCCTGCATCTTGTCACATGTTCAGTACACACGCAAGGCCATATCTGTAGAATCAAAGCTCAGTCACAGTCAAGCTCGCTTTAATTTCCGGTCCCCTTGTCTGCCATCTTTTTCTAGCATAGTTGTTCCTGGTTTATATTAAAGCCTCGGATATTGGGCACAACGGGAAATAAAAAGGAGGGAAGAGAAGTAAAGAGCTCAGTGGGTCCTACTTTCCACAGATGCTCAGGACCGAGAAAGGAGCTAGTTAAGAAGGGACACATGTCCTGCTTCACATGACCATCCGCAGATCGTTAGACAATGAGCAAGAGAGAATTAGCGTCTGAACATGGGCTCAGAGAAGGAGAGATGAGGGTCCTTATCAGGAAAATTACTACCAAACTTTAATCAATGATACAACGAGAGAAGTAGAAAGAGAGGGTAGAAATAAATACTTGAGTCAAATGGAGTTGCACCACCCACACTAGTGGAGGGTACGTCTGCCAGTGACCCCCAAGTTAACTGGGTCTACACAGCAAGAGGAGAAATGAGCCACTGTCAAGAATAAAGTGCCATGAACGTACTACTCGTAAGGATTAAGCCGACACAGGCCATTTTTTCATGCTTATATAGGAAAATTGTTTTAGGAACCTAAACTTTAAGCCAAAAATCACTTCCACTGTAATTACAATGGCCTGGGGGTCTTCTCAAAGGAAGAATGTGGAGAGACATCTGATAAGATAATGGGAGTATGATTCAAGCTTTTAATAATAATTGTATTTAATGAGATGGTTACTGCCTCTCATACTGCCATGACAGCATTTTGTTTTCTGAGTTCCTCATCGCTTAGAAGAAACAGGCGAAACATGAATGCTATCTTTATCAAGCTTAAAGGCACAGGTGCTGACTTTGACATGCCTTTAATTGTGTGGCATTTGTGCATGAGCACACAGCAGTAGCTAAAGAAATCACACAGTATATGAGGGGAGCCCATCAATGTCAAAAGATAAGCTTTAGGATTGAAGAATCAATCAGTAAACACTTGGTTCATGACCTTGAGGGTCTATGCAGTGGGTATTCGCTCTGCCCATGGCCTTGCCCATATCCTGTATTCATGAGTGTATTTTTCCTTTTTCATACCTTAATTAATCCTTGATACCCCCTTAAACATGTTCTCGTGGCTTCGTTGACAGACCTAAGTTTAGGTCCTTAGCACCAACATGAAAAGCCAGGCAGAGGACCAGTCCTGTAACCCTAACTTTTGAAGATGGAGAGAAAGAAGGAGCCCTGGATTTGCTGAGCAGCCAGGCTCACCGAATTAGCGAACTGAGTTCAGTGAGAGATTCTGTTCCCAAGAATCATTTGGAGAGCAACTGAGGGAAACACACAAACTTTGGCCTCCACATGCATGCGCGTACATATCTACACAAATGTACGCACGTCCATACACATACATACTCACGAAGGCATATACATGTAAAATCATTTTATGTCTTATACTCTTTTCAAAGATATCTATCATCATCTACCATCAACCCATCTACCTATCTATCCAGCTATCTACCTGTTACCTATTTATCTACATCTATCTTCCACATAATATTTTAAGTAAAAAAGACAAAGCTAAATCACAGCATTTACACAAAATCTCAGAGCAAAGTTTGCACGCCAGTCTATCTCTTTCAATGGTGGCAGAGCGATGCAGGCCAGCCTCTCTCTTTCAGTGGTGGCAGAGAGATACAGCTCATCCCTGTCTGCCACCATGAGCCCCAGGATTTCTCTTCCTCCCTAGAGGTCTCCACTGAGGGAAAGTTGGGTTCCTGAGTGTTCTGTGTAAAAGAATTTCAAGGCAAGTGAGAAAGAAGCCAACTTGGGGAGTTTACTAAGGAGTGATGAGGCACAGCAGATACTCCTAGAGAAGGGCGGCGCACATCAGGGACATGGATGTGGCCCTCTCAAGCGAGGGAGCAGCCGTTCAGTGTCTACTCAGGCTGCATATTTGAGTCTATGCATTTAAAGCTACCCTTCACATTCAAGGGCGTGTTTTGTAGAATGAACATTAAGTAATGTTTAAAAGCTAAGTAAAAACCATGTATGAGCCCATTTCCTCTTCTTTTAAATGTTAAAGAATTGCCCTAGGTAAATGAAATTGTAAGGTGTTCTCATGGGGTGTATTGTTTAGATTTAGGGAAGACAGTGGATGCTTCCACAGTTAAACTCGAGGCCCTAAGTAAGCACTCTCCCTGTGTAGAACATGACATTTTTAGGAAATTAAGAGATCTTCACAGGAGGCTGAACTTGATTACATCATCATTTATCCCAAGAACACGATTCCTAAATTTTGTTCTCTAAGGCAGAGACTTCCCGAGTGAACAACCCAATTAAAACCAGAAGACCATAGCATGGTGGTGTGCAGCGCTAACCCAGGTACCTGGTTGGTGGAGGCAGAAGGATCACAAGCTTGAGACCAGCCAGGGGTACTTAATAAATTCAAGGCCAACCTGAGCAACATAAAGAGCTCAGCCTCAGAAACAAAGGGAAGCAAAAAACAAAAAACAAAAACAAAAACAAAAAATAGTAAGTGCTGGAGATGGATGTAGTGTCGTATTCATTAACTTCAGCGAATGGGCGTCATAGGCAGAAAGACAAAGATTAGTCAAGGTCATCCTTGGGTACATAATGAGTTCCAGGCCAGCCTAAGCTTACATGAGACATACCTCAAAAACCCACAAACAAAACAACAAACACACACCTCAAATGAAAACTAACAAACTTAGAGCTAGGTGTGCATTTGAGGCTGGCGCCGTTGCCAAGCACGAGGCAGGGCCTTCAGTTTGACACACAGCACCACTAAAAAAAATAAAAGTAAAGCCAAGGACACGTTTAGGTGTTGAAGCCTGTCTGACACATTTGAAAGCTGCCCAGGAAATGGGCCGTGCGTGTTTGAAAGTGGGACAGACTTGACCCATGAACTTGGATCGCCTTAAAAGCTGGTGCAATGGCGACCCGGTCACACACCCCACGAGGAGGAGCATGGGCCCATGGACACCCACCTCACACTTGACATGCCTTTGAAACCTGATGTTTGAGACTTCTCAAATAGCGATGTTGCATTTTGACTCCGTGATATATTCTGTGAAATAAAGCAGGGTTTTCTACCACAGATCCCCAAGGAAAGTGAGTGTGAAGATCCGCCCCCTACTGGTTCACACAGTTTGCATCGTCTTGATGGGAAGAAGGCCATCCAGCAGTGAAAGCTAGCTCTCCCCACTGCTTGCCCTGAAAGCACGTTCATGGTAAAGGGAGACATTGCTATGAGGTCCAGGCTGGTCTCAAACTCATCCAATCCCTCCAGCCTCATCCCCAAAGAACTGGACTGTGGTTTCAGCTTTGCGAGACCAGACCCAGCTTAATGAACTGTCCTTGGCAATGGTTCAGTGAGTGAGGCTCCTCACGTGAAGGCCTGGCCTTTTACCTCTTCATCTCTGGGCCTCCCGTCCCCTAAACTCAGCAAAGTTCTACGAAAGCAGTTCCTCTGAGAAGGGGTCCCGCTTGTCCCAGTTCCATCTCTCGAATGCTCTGTGTCCTCTACGTTTTTATCCCCTTAGTGTGACGGGGGAGTTCGGACTTACTTTCCATCCCGGTTAAATTAAATGCATCAGAGCAAGCCCAAAGCACTCTCATGGATGCTGGTCATTTTGCAGTAGCTTAAAATCTATGGACAAGAGAGACTAGGGATAGGTCAACTCAAAATTTAATCATCATAACCCTTGAACTATAAATCCCGAGTGAAATTCATTCGTTGACATAAAAAACGGCACAGTTAATCTGCAGACTTCGAATGCAGCAACGTTTTTTTCCTGAGTAATAAGGAGATGAGCGTAAAACTAACACAACAGTTGATAGGCGTGGATGAGGAGACACTTTAGCCGTCCTTAGTCATCATCCAGGGAATGTCCCACTCTTGCCCACTTAATCTTGCTATGAGGGAAACATTAACCCCACTGTGAGACAGACATATGTTTCCCGATAGACAATGTAAGTCATCTATCAAGATAAAATGTTGCAAGGAAAAATCTCCAAAGCACTGGCTTTCCCCTTCACCCTATTTTGCTTATGTAACCAAAGCTGGCTTATGTGAACTCTAAGATTTCCCCCCACGTTCTTTGTGGAAAAGCACCATGTGCCAGACTAATACTAGCAAAAAGAAGAAACAGAGGAACGCTTCCTAAGACACAGAATTTCAATCTGTGCTTCATAAGCCAGAAAACTCTGCGCACCAAGCAAGCGAAAGACAACAGAGTACAGGTGTGGCCTTCTCGTCTTCACACCGTAGACAGGAGCAACAACTATTGAAAAGCTGAACCTTTCTATATTGAAGATATTTTACATAAAGATTCCTAAGTCTGTGTAATGAAAGGGCAAAAAAGTATTTTAAGTGTGATCTACAGCTCTTAAAACATATTCTTTCTAAAAGCAAACACTTGATATTGGACTTAGCAGTTACCCCAGAAACAGGGCAGAAGGAGCCGAGTCTGCCACGGCTCCCCTGCATCCTCTGTCCATGTCCCTGGGAATGCAGTTCTACAGACAAAGCTGCCAAAGCAGGGTAACAAACACCACAGAGAAGAACAATCGGGGCACTTAGTCAACAGGGACACTACCCCCATTAAAACGAACTCGGCTGGTGCCGCGCGAGGAAGAATGTCCCTCATTTTACTTATTTCTAGGTGGAAAGCAAGTCTCAGACTTCTCCAGCAAACTTGGTGATGAAATGCCAATCAAACCCCACCCCACAGTCCATGATGGCTTCTGCGGCCAAGGACCAGGCTTCGGCCTACCCCCTCTCTCTAATATAAACGTGCAGGGGCTGTGTGAGGAGTGAACCACCCACATTTACATGGTACAGCATCTAACACAGCAAAATGATAGTTCTAAGGCAGCCACAGCCACCATTTCCAATTGCTGGTCATCAATACAAAGAGGAGCTCAGCATCTTTCCCGGCAAGGGGCCCGAGAGGAGGCAGCCTTCTGACATTTACTCCAGTTCCTCCAAAACACCAGGTTCTAGCTTCACACAGAAATCAAGATTCAGAGATCACCCCTGACAGTGTGTTCCCCTCTTCTGTTATCCATTCAAGATGATTAACACTTCAAAACAGGCCAGGCGTGGTGGCATAGGCCTTTAATCCAAGCACTTGGCTGGGAGGTGAATTAAGGACAGCCTGGTCTATATAATGAAGCTCTGTCTCAGAACAACGACGACGACAACATCCAAGGTATTAGTGAACCCACTGCAATAAACTTATTGAACTGTTTACATTGATCTTAATGATGGCCAGAAACAGCTTCCTTGAGAGAAAGAACGCACCTCACAGCTGAATCACAGTGGTCTTAATCCTCTACAGCTACGCATCCCAGTGAGGAAACACACATTTTACTTCCTCCCCAACATAATAAGCATGTCAGGGAAGTATGGGATGGGAAGCAGGCAGAAAGAAGGTGGCCAATAGAACTCCAGCCTAGGGAACCTTCTGGAACCCAGTCCATTCCCCTGCAGTCACTGTTGTAAGGTCTCTGTGGTAGGGATGCTATTTAAAATAAAGGCAGGGACTAGAGAGATGGCTCAGCACTTAAGAGCACCAGCTGCTCTACTAGAGGACCTTGCTTTTATTCTCAGCACCCAAAGGCAGTGAACGACCACCCGTAACTCCAATCCCAGGGATCCAATGCCCTATTTTTTGGCAACTATAGGTACTGTGTGCACATGGTACACATACATGTCTGCAGGCAAGACACTCATACACTGAACACCAAAACAACAACAACAACAAAGAAATTAGTTTGGAATTTAGTACAGGCCCTTGGGGACATTTCTCCTCTATGAATCACCTCATCCCATTGGAAAGTAATAGCTGATACCCAAGTGTCTTTCATTTTTCCCAACCCTGAACGACAGGCTATGGAAAGTTTGACGCTATATAGAATATGCTCCTCATTAGCACAGATGCTAGAATTATTTCTGTATTGTTTCTGCACACACAGCAAATGCAGTTCACAATCTCCTTTGGTAACACTGCTCATGAGACTGTACACTGGATCCCTGAAAAGACTGATTAGAACTGCTTGTAGCTAAAGGCAAGGTTTTTACCTCAGGGCATGTCCTTCAAGGGGATTACTAGGGCTCTACCCCATTTCCCCCTCTCGCTTTTTGACTGCAATCAGTTGAGAAGGCCCCCCACATCCTATGTCCCTGCCATGATTTGCTTTGCTACCACAGGCCCAAGGCAACAGGACCAAGTGGTTATACTATGAAACCAAGAGCCAAAGTTATCGTGCAACAGTAATGAAGGCCGGCAAGAGACTGACACCTACGAAGAATCGTGGGGAGAGGGGTGTGGCAGGACGGAGTGAGGAGGGTTACAGAAGCAAATGGTGACGGGGCCAAGTGTCCCAGCCCCCGTAACGACCAGCACAGGTAACGAGATAAACAGCTAGGGCTCCGCAAAGAATGAGATGATTCTAGTTTTACCATGGAGCAAACTGTAATTGAGAAGCCTCTGCAATCAAGGATGGTGCTAAAGGCAGAGGAAGGCAGGGGGCTCCTGACACAATCTCACCAACAATCCCAGGAGTCTAAGCAAACCCCACACATGACACTGCAGAATCTTGGTTCTGTGAGAGAGAACTAGTTATTCCATAAAGTCTGCCAGTGCATACTCGGCTCCTGGGCCGTATCAGTGGTAAAAGCAAAGAAAAATTTAAGTTTTTCAACCCCGTGTGCACGGTAACCTCGTCACCAAACCGTACAGCCACGAACGGCTTTCCACCCTCCCGCCTTTGGTCACTGTTAAGACATAACAGCCTATGACAGGGGAGGACATGTGTGGTCAGTAGGTCAGGGTAGATGGAAACAGTTTGCAATTCCCTCGTAATTAAGACAAAACACACTGAGGCAGACATGTAAGACGATTGTCATTTTGTGGAAGGCTTACTAGATATTCTGTGTGTGTATTAAATCCTGACACCAGCTTCATGGGAAGAGACCAATCCAACTCCCATGTCACAAACTGGTGAGGTTCCGGGACACTTGATCCCTTGCCAAGGTCCCTTGCTATTGAGTGACAGGGCTGGGATTTGAACAGGAGCAGTTTGGTTTTGGAGGCCACTGACTTCCCTACGAGCCACCGCCGTTCTGAGCCGGCCCAGGCTTGTCTCTTGGTTGGTTTGGGCATTCATGCCGCAAGCGACCTGAGGTTCTTGTTTCCATAGGGGGCTAGATCACCCCATTCTGTACACCAAATTTAAAGTTACCACCCCACTAGATCCCAACTTAGATCCAGCTTTTGCCTGGGGCTGAAATCTGTGGACCAGGGACCTACTGGGCGGGACACTCAGCCTTGGCTGTAAAGACAGCAGCACAAGGGCTTTGGAAACAGTGTCCGGCTGCAGAGCATGGTTATACCGCACATGAGTACACGTGCATCAGTACTATTTCTGGGGCTTACAGGTTTTTGTACTTCACTGGTGTTCTGTGCTGTTCTGGAGGAAAAGTTGGCCTCATCTAGAACCCAATGGCTGCCACGCCCCTGGATAGAAAGATAGTCTAATGTTCCAAGGTTCCTAGGGATAATGTGCCAAGAAAGTGCACCAGGTGACCTCAGAGCATTGGCGCACAGCCTGGGAACGGATAGTAGGCCTGTTGGCTCAGAAGTCTACCCTGGGGGTTTGCGGTGATCAGCAGAAGGTACCTATGTTGGGCTGAGCACGCGGGGATCCACGTCACTGATTCAGGGAGTAGAGGGACCAGGGGATTGCAGTTCCTTGGGGTTTCTTTCCGATAAGCAAGAAGGACAGCAGAAGGTCAAGGTGGCAAGGGGTCCGGGCGGCCAGGAGAGCATTGAGAACCCCAGGGAAAGGCTCACAGTGTCAGGGATGGCTGGGAACCAAGCGAGGCCTGGCAGAGGCAGGGAGACTCAGTAACATGAGGTGTATGGAGCACTGAGGTGCAAGGACCCCAAGCAGCCATTCACAAAACCTGGGGCAAAGGCCACGTTCCTGACTTGACCACATAAGGGGCTTCTGGAATCTGCACATGAGTAGCATCCCCTTGAGCTCTGCAGCTCCCCTCGTAAGGTATGGCTGTATTTTTCTTTCATGGGGTTATTATAGGAAGAACAATGTTGGTGAAGTTTCCAGCATTGTATCACCAACACGAAAGTTAGTTTCTCCTTAGTAAGTGCTTAATCCAGTGACTACGTGCCTAGAACTTGGGTTGTTTTGTTTCATTTTGTTTAAATATCTGCCTGGATTTGAAGAGCCAAATCCAAGAGAGCCTTTTTCTGTACAGATGAACTAAATCCGACCCTAACAGAGCACAGCTTTTGTGAGCCCTCTTGTCCCTTAGGTCTTAACCATGGTGTACAAAGATTTGAATAAGCGCCACTTAGGTCCTCAGTAGTTTAAGCCCCTTAACATACCTGCCTGAGAAAATGCAAGGCTTCCAGAAGGATTTCATTTCTTTCTGCCATTACCCAGGATAGATAGAGCCTGAGGGGTAGCAATCCGATTGGGTCTAGTCAACAAATCCAGATGGGTTTGTCATAGACCAACCCATCTCCAGGCCTTCAGCAATGCCATACTCCCCCATCCCACAGCCTTTCCCTGCTTTATGGATCTGTCTTTAAAGGGTCGGTCACTGTTCTTGCAAGCCAGAACTTCTGTAGAGGTAAAATCTCCCTTCGCGGCTCTAACACCTGGACGCATTCATTCTTTGGCGTTACGCGTGCGCCTTACACATGGAGGCCGTGGAAGTACCTACTGTCTAGCCCATGTGCCCTCCCCTTCTGATAGTTAATCCTCACTGCCGCCTGACTGGGCTATGATCAGCGGGGAAGGTAGCACTAGGTCCTGTTTCAGGGTGTTCCTGGTAAAGATTTAGGGGTGGTACCATGCCATGGGCGGGGTCCCAGAGTGGATAAGGAGAAGTGAGCTAACACCAGCATCGCTCACAGTGCTGCCTGACTGCAGATGCAATGTGCCAGAACCTTCCACACCTGCCTCCATGCCTCCTCCACTGTGAGGGGCGGGACCCTCAGCCTGTCAATCAAAGTGGATGCTTTGCTAAAGGCAGGTGCTTGGTCAGAGCAGTGGGAGAAATTCCTAGTATGACATCCCCCCCCCCCACACACACTGCTTTTCTGTGTCCTGGCGCATCTAATTTGTCCTTGAGTCCCAGAAGTCATTTTGTTTGGAAGGATTTTAGGCCACAGGCCTTGCCATATTAGATGCATGAACAAAATAAATGGATGATAAAAACTTGCTCAAGGAAATCCTTCTCCACATTACCTCAGAGTTGGGTAGGTAATTAAATCGTAAATCAAATCTTCATATAAACAGTCTAGCCATATTTATTTAATTAATCCTAAGTTCTTACGAACATTTCTAACATGTTTAATTTTCTGTTTTCTTCCAAAAGCAGTTCTATATTACTCGGGTTTATAACCTACCAGCAGGAGATGGACTTAATCTAATAGATTAAAAAAATAAACCAGGAAGAATATAATGTAAACGTGTCTGCTTGTACCGTAGGTGGTGAGAGGCTTTGGAAAAATGGTTTCTATTCATTTCAATTAAATGCGTGTGCGTGTGTGTGTCTGTGTGTATGTGTGTGAACGAATATTGTGTCAGTGTGTGTATGTTTGTGGTTGTGAATGTTTGTGTAGAATGTATTGTGTGTGAGTATGTATATGTATTTACGTGGCTGTGTATATGTGTGCATGTGTATGTGTATATGGCTGTGAGTGTGTGTGCAAGTGTATGTATGTTTGTGGCTGTGAGTATGTATGTATGTATGTGTGGGAGTATGTGAGTATATGTGTGTGTGTATGTATGTGGCTGTTAGTGTGAATGTATGAGTGTGTATATGTGTGTGTGTATGTGTGTGAACGTATATTGTGTGTGTATGTTTGTGGTTGTGAATGTTTGTGTAGAATGTATTGTGTGTGAGTGTGTATATGTATTTATGTGGCTGTGAGTGTGTGCAAGTGTATGTATGTGGCTGTGAGTATATATGTATGTATGTGTATGAGTATGTGAGTATGTGTGTGTGTATGTATGTGGCTATTAGTGTGTATGTATGAGTGTGTATATATATGTGTGTGTGTGTTTGTGTGTGTGTGTGTGTGTGTGCACGTGCAAGTGCATTGGCTGATTACATGTTCTTAGGGCTGAGGACAGAGGCTTAAGATACTGTCCTTAGTGCAACGCCACAGCTGTTTATGTCACACAGTCCAAGTCTATAACCCCACCCCCTTTCTGGCTGGCCCTGATATCTTGCATCACTCGCTCCGTAAGTTCAATCAAGAGGCACTGTTAATGTCACCAGCACAGCCCCCAGTCCTGGGGTCAGGACAACAACAGGGTTGTTTTGTCTGGTGTTATGTGAGCGAGATGACCCTGTCTACGCCAAGACTATCTGCCATGCTCTGCACACTGGCCCAAGAGGAATGAGGTTCAAAGGCTTGTGTCCTCCTGAGAGCCTCCCAGGAGGCTTTCAGCCCTCACCTGGACTTCTGGGGGGCGCGATGTGGCCTGTCACAGTAAAATGGGCGATGAAGAGCCCAAGGGACCTCTATGTTTTGTTGGCTCCTGGAAGATCCAGGACTGGCAGAGTAGACAAAACAGTTGATCACAGATAGGAAAGTTAGAGCGGTAGGCCTCCTGACCATTCACTACTAAGCCACTGACCTCACAGGAGGGGCATGAGCACATGTCCCCCTGTGGCCTGCCATCTACTGCGGTCTTAGTCTTTGCTTTCTGACCTGTAGGATGCTCATGCCCCACTCATAAGCATGCATAGGTATGTATTTGGTTGCTACGGACACAAATAACCCTGGTGACAAGATGTCCGGGCAACCACACCAATTAAAATTAAGACTAAGTATGTAGAGCCATGGCACCTTGAAGGGGCTCAATATCTGTCATGAAATGATTGCATGAAGCCTTGGGCTTGGGAATAAACCTACAGAGAAACATAGTGTAGCTGCTGGGCGCCTGCTAGCTGTTACAAATGAATCATTAATGAGATGTGAACGTATGTGGGTGAGCCAAATGCCACTAAATCAGAAACAAATATGGAAGAATAACTGTGGCCTTCTTCCTGCGTTTTGAGTTATTCTGACCCCTGGTTGCTTCAGACCTTCCTATACTACATGATACAGGCAGCCCAACTGCAGCCATGAGAGGGATGGTGGTCCTAACTGTGGTCACACTGTGTGTCCTTCCCACAACCGCTCCTGAGAGGATGCTCTGCCTCTGAGGCCTGCTTTGTTGAGTATCTTGTCAGCCACAGAGTTTACCGAGGACACTTTGCTGTGGAGTGTCACAGACCTCCACACCACGTTTCGTTTGATGGCAGAAGTAGAAAAGATGGAGAAGGGAGCAACTTAACCCGTTTTCCTTTGATTCTGAAGCCAACTCATTGTTAATGACTCACTTACAAGACTGATGCCCAGTCATATGTCACAGGGGAAGCTGGTTCAGCCCTCAGGGATTCTGTGTGGCCCTCTGTCGGACACTGAACTGGAACACTAGTCGATCCCTTAACTGCCAGGGTTGGAGAAGAGAGGAGCCATGCTAAGAAAGAGTCTGCCTGTCTTTCAGTTGCTTTATCGGTGGGAGGGGTACATGGGAAGTTTGGGAGAAGAGCGAGCCACAATAAGCAGATCTTGAATCGGTGAGAGAAACATTGTCAAAAGCAACCCGAAAGTGAGTGAAACGTCAAAATAAGCCTAGAGTTCTAAGGTTCTAGAACTGAAAACTGAAAAAATGCCCAGGCTCCTAAAGCAGGAGGAGGCAGAACTAGTCTACACTCCCTTCATCTTCTCAACCAATATTTTTTTTCTTGAACACCATTGGCTTGATGTTTTCAAAGTACAACCACCTAGGCAGTTACAGAGTCTCATCATGAGTTAAGTGCAGCATGTTTCTTAAACAGATGTTAAAGGTTCTTCCAGGTACAGAGAGAACAAATGCTCAAGTGGGAAATTAGGTGAGGAGCAGGTGTGGGCTTCCTGCTTGGCTTTAGTGATGCCTGAACTCAAGCACCAGCCTGTATGCCGGGCCCTTTGGAGACAGGTTTCTGAGTTCGGACTGCATGACGTGACTGGCAGTCTTGACTGTGACTTGCACTGCTGCACTCTAGAGTTCACTCAGCACTCACCGCACCGGGACTCATTTACGGGACTCTTCTGTACAGAGATGCTCACTTGGATTTAGAGCTAGGGAGTGTGAACAAGCTACCCTCTTAGACTAGAGATAAGGGTTGGGCTCCATGGCTCTAAGCCACTCAAGGTTCCTTAACTTTGCTAACTTTGATCATTTTGGTAGTGCATGTGCAAACTCAATCCCGAAAGGTGAAGAATGGGCCTTTCTAGCTCTCCAATCTCAACGCCTTTTTAGATTAATTTGGAAAGATGGGAAATACTTCCCCCACCCCCAGCCCCCAGCATTTTCTTGTGAAATCCTATCAGTTGGTGTCACTGCTATTTCAAGTTTGGCAAATTTCATTTCTCTTTAACATTAGTGTAGAAAGGAACATACCAACAGACAAAACACGCAATGCAAGCATGCAGTGGGGTTGGGCTTAATGCATGGGCATAAATGTGCACACAGAAGAGGCCAAGCATATCACTTAAGTTAATGCAAGCAAAGGTCTGCGCCAAGGTTCTAGAACATTCTAAACAGGCCGTAAGCAAAGGAGGGGATGTGGAGGGGAAAGGAAGCTGAGGAAAATGAGCAGGGAATGGGCAAGATGACTCATCTATGCTTGAACGTCTGACCTGTTAGTTGGCCGTCGCCTGCAGCAGGGACGATGCGAATGTAAGGTGTTGTAAGCTGAGTCACGATTATCGCAGCTAAGGCAAAGGAGGATTCCCAGGTCAGCATGCATGAGGAAAAAAAAAGCCAGACTGAAGCTGGGCTAGCAAGGAGAATTCCCATCAGTATAGCAAAACCATCTCAACCTTGTTCTGAAAACAGCAGAAAAGGAAAGGAGGAAAGAACAGGAAAAAAAAAAAAAACCACATACACACAGCAAGGTTTCCGTCGTCTTCTGAATTTGTTCCTTAACTGGCTTAAGAGATACTATTGGAAGCTTCGCCTGACACCCTGGATACATCAACCCAATAGAAAAAGAAGTAAAGCCCCCCCACCCCCAGGGTGTTCTGCGCTGAGCTGAAGGTCGGCATCGACCGTGGTGAGAAAGTTCCTTGCTAATGCTTATGAGTCTTTAAATCTCCTTAGACCACCTTAAACTTTGTGGCTGTGTCAGGGTTACCCTCTCCCCACATCTACCTTTGTCTAGAGGGCCATATTCTTTCAACTGAACACGTTTTTATGCCATTTCTACAATAACGGAGTTTCACGTAGCTTTCTATGAGGAACGTCTAGCCCCCTCCCCCCCCCACACACAAAAAGAATAAAATAACCTATCTCCAGGACAAAATAGAAAATACCTTTGCCTTTGCTAACATTGTCATAGTTAACAGGTGCCCAAAGAAATATTTAAGGTTTTGAAGTGGACCATGCTGGTCTCTTCGTGTGCCTACACAGCTTTGTGTTTAAGCCGTTAACATTTATGACACACAGATATTAAGTAAAAAAAAAAAAAAAAAAAAACAGAAAATTAAAATGTCAGTTGTAACACAATGCAGCTGGAAAATGATGCAAAGAGAAAATATTGGAAAATTAAGAACAGGCTTGCATGAGAGATTACTAATTTACGTGGAGCAGCCTGGGTACTATTAGAATGTGACAGCGAATAAGAAAAATAGATCATCCACCATCTGCAGACAATTAAACCCCAAACTGCTACAGCGTAATATTCCCAGCTATCCCTCTCCACCACTCAAATGTTCCATACAGCATCATGGCTATAGGGACCGAGCTGGGAAAGGGCTCAGACTGTCGGCGAACACACCCTAGCCGCACCCTCCGAGATGAATGGACTATTTGGTCTCATTTTCTCAAGGTCTTATCAAGATCACTTTCCAGGACTGATCTGGTCAGCAACTTGGAATATAGCTGTAGGTAGCTGCGCTCTCTAAAAGGCTATTTTGGAGGCTCATATGCCAGCATTGGAACCAGTTGTGGGGGCCACACACTTGGAGCTTTTGTTTGGTCGTAGGACACTGGTATATTTCTCATATACAGATTTTGGACTACTTATAGGAACGTCTGATCTGCTCTACATTTGGTAAAAGAAAAGATGATTTTATAGGAAAACAGAACACCTATCAAATACCAAAAAAAGTGGCTCCTATGAACTCACTGTACTCAGAAGTGGCTACGAACAGCAGATATTTATAACTCAAGAAGAATTCAAACTGTAAGCTCACATAAGATGTACATTATGAGCATCGGGGAGTGGAGTAACCATTGGGTCTGTTTCCTGATGTGTAGACTATATTAGTGATTACTGTTTCAGTTCAATAAAAACATTCTAGGCTTACTACCTCTTTTTACAAGTTTTATCAGAAAACAGCCTGATTCGATTATTCCGGCGTCATCTGTGGCCACTCTTGTTCACCAACACAGAGCTGAGGCTACTTGTGACAGAAAAGTCACATTCTATAAAAACCTTGAAAAAACACTTGTTCTTGATGAGCTAGCCCCTTAATAATTAATATTTTACCTTCAGTGCTGGAGATCGACTCAGAGTCTAGCACACGCAAAGAAAGTATTCTCCTACTGAGTTACAGTCCCAGCTAAGATCTCTATTTTCTGGCTTTAGGTGCTAAAAGCTTCCTGGCCCTACCTTACCATGACAGGCAGATTAATTTATAAAAGACATTATTACAAAATTTGCCAAAATTAAGCCAGAAATCTCAATCCAATCCTTTGGAGAGAAACACTAGAGGGATGATTGTAGGCCTTGCTTGAGTTTGCATGTGCCCATGGACAGAGAACAAGGGAGGCTGAGGTCTCTGGACTGCCACCGGGACTGCGTGGAAAGTGAGCTGGAGTTGTTGAATTGCTCCCCCATACTTTGGTGAGACTCATGAAGAGTGGGTTTGGGTTTGGAGTCCGAGGAACTTGGGATACATGGGACTCTTTAGCGTCTTATCTTTTTGAACTTTTCAGGGGCTAAGACATTCCTGGATTTACATTACCAAGTCAATTTTGGATCAGGAAAATAAAGTATTTCTTCACAAAATGCTGTATGCTCCAAGTGCTAAATCCACAGCCTGAGCCTGAACAATGGTGGATTAGCACATGCAAGTGCCCTACTCAAGCTTTTGTTTGCTCACGAATTGAATGTGAGTAATTAAAAGGACTCTTAATTAGCTTTACATCTCAACAGACATCCTTCTGGGGTCTTTTATCAGCACACTTCTACTCTGTAGTGTGATGGCCTAGAAAGGATGGCATTTCTTTGAACAAAAGAATAAAAGAAAAACAGTGTTGGAGAAACTTCTCCAACAGCCTACTGATTTAAAAATAAATAAAAAGAAAACATTCACATTTCTGAATGCAGTTGGAAATTGTATCAGAACAATAGAAATCCTTCACTTTCCTCAAGGTCTCTCAGCAAAGTGAAGCTCACATTCAGTGGAAATTCAGGTCAAACCAAACGCCAAACTTACAAACAACAAGACATTCCCCCAGAGAACGTTCACCTTAAAAATTGACTCTCAGAATAATAACTTGTTCTCCTCATGTCTAAGGATGAGAGCCTGACTTCTCTGGCTGTTTGGTAAGAATTTAGCATGTGTTTGTATATGGATTTGGCTTTGATTCCTAACTGCCCCATAGTTAGTCTGAAGGCATTGCAAAGTGAGGAAAAATTTAGCACTTACAACCTTCTCCATGCATCAAAGCTACCCACAAACTCTTATCAGCTCACAACCCTCACAAATTGATATGTCTGTGTCTAGACCTCAAAGCCTACTGGCTACTCTATACATAACACACAGAAGGCATCGTACAATTCTTAAAATAAGTAGAATATAGTTCCTGTGACTGTATCATTAAGGAGAAACATAATTGCATTCTAGTATGGAAAATATTACCTTATGGAAGATTAATATACACAGCTTAAGCTAGACGGTGTGCCAATTAGAACGAACATGCCTCATTTAACCTGGAAGAACAATTTATTTTAAGATAGACTTTGATTTTTAAGTGTACACCATCAGCTTAGAACTGCTCATCCACAAAGCCTTTTAAAGTCATGTGGAAATGTTTCTATCCTAACAGTTATTATTCTTGTAGAGGAGCTTTTAAAGTATATAGAAGTTAAAGAAAGTGTATATACTGTAATTATTCAGATGTAAGCCAAAAGAGAGATTCAAAAGAACTGAACTAGTAAAACTTCGAATGTGATTTGTAAAAACACAATAAACACTCGGAGAAGTAGAAATAGTCAAAAGCTCTCCAATCATTCCATGGTACAGCCTGGAATGGGCAGGGTTACATGAAAATGCCGTACAGATCCTATTACATGGCACCTTCCTCTAATTCAAGAGAGGAGGGTCTGTGATGCATGTATCTATAATCACCAATCAAACTAAGGTCATAGCAACCCAACTTTTCCCTGGATCCACAAACTAAAGAGGCATAAAAAATATGGGCAACCTATCTGAACAGGGTGTCGGTGGCAACACACCTTAGCTCCTGTTTTCCCTGTGTCTGATTTTTATAAGACTTTATATTCAAGATGATGAATGTCAAAATACATCTTTGGAATATGATTAAAATAATCACAACATTAATCTTATAAATAGTATAAAGTCTAGTCTTAAGAGACACCCTTGTACTCAAAATTATGAGCTAGCTCTTTGGGAAGATAAATCCACCTGGGGACCTCCTCTGTAAAGGCACTTGTCAGCAGTCAGTTCCTGGGAGTGTGGAGTGCTCCGTACACCCACAAGCTCTCCGAGGAAGGCGGTGTGAACCCAAGGCTCCACAGTGCCATGCCGTCAGCCATGGGTGGTGAAGCACACCTGTGGTGGGTGTGAGAACTCTTTATCCCATGACACGGAAGTCACCAGATCCATCCCATTCCTCTGCTCTGACCTAATGGTTTAGATGGAACCCTGAACTATAAAAGGATGTTTTAGTGTAAAGAAGGGAGATGCTTCTCACTGAGAAAGAGCTGACTCATCAGCTGAAGCTTGATGAAGCCATCCATGTATGCAGGTCTCAAAGCAGCATAAAATCATACCATATGCCTAGAGGGAGATTGTTTCCTGAGGTGTGTATGGGACTATACTCTGCAGGGAGACTGTTTCCCGAGGTGTGAACTGGACTGTGCCCTGCAGGGAGACTGTTTCCCGAGGTGTGAACTGGACTGTGCTCTGCAGGGAGACTGCTTCCTGAGGTGTGAACTGGACTGTGCTCTGCAGGGAGACTGCTTCCTGAGGTGTGAACTGGACTGTGCTCTACAGGGAGACTGTTTGCTGGGGTGTGAACTGGACTGTGCCTTGCAGGGAGACTGCTTCCTGAGGTGTGACCTGGACTGTGCTCTGCAGGGAGACTGTTTCCTGAGGTGTGAACTGGACTGTGCTCTACAGGGAGACTGTTTGCTGGGGTGTGAACTGGACTGTGCCTTGCAGGGAGACTGCTTCCTGAGGTGTGACCTGGACTGTGCTCTGCAGGGAGACTGTTTCCTGAGGTGTGAACTGGACTGTGCTCTACAGGGAGACTGTTTGCTGGGATGTGTACTGGACTGTGTTTTTTAGGAGACAGAAGTGACAATGTCAGACAGTGAATATTAAACTGTGTTTTTTTTTTTCTGCCTTCCCCCAAAGACATTATTTGAATAGGGTTTGCTGCTGTGTAAATGTTTGCAAATGACTGAAAAAATATGAATGGGGAATATTTAGCCAATCAGGTCATCTAATCACCCTTTGGTGAACTGAAAAAACAAATTATAATATTGATGATATCTAGCTGATGGAGAAAATGATCCAAATCACCATCTCATTCAAGCCATTGTGAAGACAGCAAACTTGTCAGGTTTCCATATTTTCCAGGATGTTGTTTGTATAATTGTTTAATGATGTCATGAACAGGGTGAGGGAGAGCTCAGTGAATTCACATTAGATTGGGCAGTGACTCAATACTGATAGCGAAGGTTGGACGATTACAGTCTAGAAGTACCGTCCATTAGATCTCTGCTGGGTGACGGGCCATCAGCAACAGTGCAGAGATTCCGGACAGGAGGGTTCTGGAAGCTGAGGGTCACCCCATCACACAGATCGCTAGGTGAGTCACTCTGGCTAGTCAGTTCACCTCCAAGCCTACACACATTCTTCACCTTAAGTAGCAGAGAAGTGGTTGCCTCCCGTCTCGTGCTTGAGACAATGGCAATGAAATGGGAGAGGGGTGCATGTGTGATGTGTGCAGCTGTGATGGTGAACATAAAGACTGACAGACTGCCACCTGAAATGCATTTACTTACTCAGACCATCAGGCTAAGTGGAATGTAATGGTGCAGCTTCCACAGGGTTCTTCTTGATCAGGGCTGTGTGCTCTACATGGAAGAGTGTGGTGCCTGATTCAAGGGCTTTGTAAGGCTGTGATAATTATTAGCTGGTAGCATGTGGCAGATCGTAGGATATAATGGAAACCATACCTTCATATACCACTAGTCTACTATTGTGTCAATCGGGCAAGACGTTAGAAAAATGAAGCCCCCCCCCCAAATCTTTATAAACAGATGGATGGTAATAGAAACCACAAGTCCCCATGAACAAACACACACCAAGGAGCTGAGCATCCCACCTAAAGCTTGCTACAAAGTGCAACGAGGAAGATTTGTTAACCCTGGACTGGAAAAGCGTTCATAAAAGAATGCACGAGGAGCTGGAAAGTATTCAGGGACGTCTCAGCATATCGAACTGTCTCTTAAGCTTGGGCAAGGATAATATCATGATGGGAGATGCCATTATGTATATATGTTTCTCATACTGGTTAATGAATAAAGCACTGTTGGCCAATAGGAAAGGAAGATAGGAGGGACTAGGAGACAAGGAAGAAAGAGGAAGTAGGAAGGAGGAGCCAAGATGGAGAATGCCGGTCAGCTCCCCGGTAAGAGAAATACATAGAATTCAGCAGAAATGGGTTAATACTTAAGACAGAGCTAGCCGATAAGAAACTGGTACCTGGCCAACAGAATTATATCTAATACAGAGTCTCTGTGCATTAATTGGGGGCTGGCGCGGCAGCGGGACCAGACCAGCGGTGGGAGGAAAAACCGTACTCCTTATGGCGCCCACGTGGCTACTAAGAACTTCCACTTAAAATTTAACAAAAGCTTAAAAAAGGGTTTTACAAACAAAAGAACAGAAACAAGCAAGGCTTCTTACAGCATTTTTCTCAGTTGGACTCTGACTTGCGAGAGACAAGCAGATTGCGCGGCTCCTTTAAGGGAGGATTCCTGACTCAGCATAAGCGGCAAAAAACTGCACGGCTTTTAAGAAACTCTGCTAACAGTTTATTGGTGTGTATGAGAGATGGCGATGGCAGTGACCACATCTCCAAGCCGGCAGCATCCTTGCTGGATGGCAGCAAGCAGACCAAGGTGGTGACCACAGCTCTCAGTGCTGGAGGTAATATAGATGCCGCCATGTTTGATAAACCGCCGCAGAAACAACTATGAATTTCATTTTAACAATGTTGTTGTTTACCAGATAAAAGACTCGTGGCCAGAAAAAGATAAAGATTTACAGTAAAGACAGATTCATATTAAGTAAAAGCTAAAGGTTTACAGTGTGTTTTAAAAAATACGTAGGCTTGGGGAAAAAAAAGAATAAATTAAATGGTTTTAAATAGAGAGGAGCTGGGTGTGGTAGCACACACCTTTAATCCCAGCAATTGGGAGAGAGAGGCAAGCAGATGTCTTGTGATTTCAAAGTAAACCTGGTATGCAGGGTAAATTCCAGGACAGATAAGAGTTACACAGACAAACCCTGTCTCAAAAAATAGAAAAGAAAGAGAATAATAAAAAGCCACAGATGGAGAGAATCTGGATACTGTACGGTATTATATTGTCTTTGTATTGTTTGATTGCTAAGGAAACAACAACTGTTAAAGGAAATGCTGGATTAATTCAATTTATATATTTTAAAAATGCTTTGACTCCAAAATTTAAGTCTAAGGACAAGTTACTGGGGAAAAGGATTTCTATTTTTGTTTCCACAGAAAATGAAAAGCTGTGGATTCCTTCTAGACTAATGTGTTTTGATCAAGCCAGACCGCCTGAAACAGAGTCACTGGTGATCCAACATTCAAAACAGCTTGAACAAGGCAGCCTTGCAGACTACAGCCAGGATTTCTGTGCCTTCTTAGGATCCCCATAACAGCACCCCCTATCAGCAGGAAGTAGTTTGGAAAGAACGATGCCCAAATTCCCAAATATTGTTTATAAATGTTGGTTATCATTTAAATGGGGTTAGTTATAAATGGTTAATGACCACAACCAATCTCTTTTTAAGGGTAAAAAGGGATTATGATATAGATATGGATACTTTGTTTTCGGATGGATTTTCATTTATTGATACAATTTAAGGTCAGTTTTGTGACATGTATGTTTCTCCTTTTGTTTAGGTATTGTGTTTATATAGCTCATTTAGAAATATAATATATAATTTAGTACAGTTTATAGATAGTACCTATGATAGTCAGATATTATAGTTAAGTTAGTTAAGATTTCTAGATATACAGACATGTACTTGAGATGGATAGGCATTCCTCAAACCTTTCAAAGAGCTACAGAATACAACATTTAAAATGGTTTAGGGTTTTTCTTGACAGTGAGACATAATTGCTCCTGGCAACACCATCTGATTCAGAAAGGAAGATGGACATCAAAGAAACATGTTATGGAGTTTGCCTCCAATATGGCAAGACTAGCCATTTAGACAAGATACTGCTCTTGTCTGGATGTTTGACTTTATACTGTATAAACTGGACATGCAGGACCCACAGAAAAGTGACTGCTGATTCAAGATGGACATTGGTACA